>NW_028026155.1:0-619 GCF_054177405.1 Leptonychotes weddellii
GCTCAGGTCATGATCCTGGAGTCCCAGGATCGAGTCCCGCATCGGGCTCCCTGCTCAGCAGGGAGTCTGCTTCTCCCTCTGACCCTCCTGCCTCTCATGCTCTCTGTCTCTCATTCTCTCTCTCTCAAATAAATAAATAAATAATCTTAAAAAAAAAAAAAACAATAGAGTAAAAAAAAACAATTTAAGAAATACTGTTTGCTAACATGGTGGACTCTGAGGTCCAAGTGGTTCTTATCACACAGGTTAGAAGAAAAATGCAAATTTTGGGCATCCCTGCACCACATACATATGAAGGGAAGACTGGAAGCGTATGTGAGAAAACAAGCAAATGAGCAGTCCCTTTGGAAGTAAAGCACATGTGCAGAGGCTATGTGAACAGTTCTTCCAGAAGCTCAGGGCCAGGCCTCTCCGTACTTCCATCTTGCTCAGGCAGGCAGGGCCCCTCCTACCTCACAGGCCCGCCCATCTGTTCCCCCCACCAGACTAGCATTATCCAGAACTGACTCTGAGTCCTCTGCTCCATCCAGCACCTCTCATTCAGGGAGCCCTGGACTTGTAGTTGGCAAGTATATTACTTTCCTGGGGCTCCTGTAATAAATCACCGCAAACTTGGTGG
>NW_028026156.1:0-619 GCF_054177405.1 Leptonychotes weddellii
ACTTCAAAAGCAAAGACTGTGCCAATTAGGCTAAATAATTTAAGTTGTCTTAACATCATCCCATTTCAGGCCATGCTTTACTTAAGTGAGGAGGGGTTGTAGAGAAACAAAGAGGCCAGTTGATAACCAGAAAACATTTTGGTAATGCATTATTTTGAAACTTAGCCTGACTATTATTGGGTTATTCACTATACTTTAGCATTTATTGGTCCTGGTGTGTTAAATATTCAGAGTAAATAGGATTTATTTCCCTTTTGAAGGAAAATTTGTAATTCTTGTCACTTTCATGTTAGAAGTAGTTAATTTATTCTAATTAATTAGTTTGAAAACATGTTTAAATTTATCAGACTTGTACTACATTACTGTCACAATATGGTGCAAAGCTTAGCATGTGTCCCACGCAGATTCATGGGCTGTAGTCAGAACCTTTGTTCTCTAATTATGGGGTATTGGCAAGACATTTGGATAGACAGGCAATAAAAATATTTCTGTCTTTTATTTTCAGGCATTTGACTATGAACAAAAG
Organism: Leptonychotes weddellii; assembly: GCF_054177405.1. Taxonomy (NCBI): domain Eukaryota; kingdom Metazoa; phylum Chordata; class Mammalia; order Carnivora; family Phocidae; genus Leptonychotes; species Leptonychotes weddellii. Next base: position 527 of record NW_028026156.1, read on the forward strand.
AAGCTATTAGCAACCAAAGGTATGTGCTATGTTAATGACCTAGTACTTTGATTTTTCTTTTTTTTCTAGGAGACCATAAAAAGTTTCCTAGTA
>NW_028026157.1:0-619 GCF_054177405.1 Leptonychotes weddellii
TTTTAAGATTTTTTTTTTTATTTATTTATTTGAGACAGAGAGAATGAGAGAGAGAGAGCACATGAGAGGGGGGAGGGTCAGAGGCAGAAGCAGGCTCCCTGCCGAGCAGGGAGCCCGATGCGGGACTCGATCCAGGGACTCCAGGATCATGACCTGAGCCGAAGGCAGTCGCTTAACCAACTGAGCCACCCAGGCGCCCCAGAGTGGTCTTGTTAACATGTAAGTCACATCATGATGTCCCTCCTCTGTTCAAAATCCTCAAATGACTCCCCATCTCCCTCAGTATAAAACCAAAGTCTTCACAGTGCCTGACAACTCTCCCCCCCCTTCACATTTGCTTCAACTTTAATGCTTCCACCTTAGACCTCTGCACGAGCTATCCCTTTAACCTAGCACTCTTCCCTCAGATATCCACCTCACTTTTGCCTCACAGCCTTGAAGTCTCTGTCAACTTCTTTCCTGACCCTTATCTACATATCCCTCATTTCCTACTTTATGTATCTTCATGAAGTTTTCTATCTTTAACCAACTTAAATCTGTTTATTTAGGAAATTGTCTGTCCTCCCCTACTAGACTGTAGGCTCTGTGGGACTAGACATTTCGGTTTTGTTCCTGGTTA
>NW_028026158.1:0-619 GCF_054177405.1 Leptonychotes weddellii
TCAGATCTGTACCTCTGAAACAAATAATGCAATATATGTTAAGAAAAAAAAAAGAAGAAGGTAGCTGGAGGGGAAGAATGAAGGGGGGGTAATCAGAGGGGTAGACGAACCATGAGAGACAATGGACTCTGAAAAACAAACTGAGGGTTCTAGAGGGGAGGTTGGTGGGAGGATGCGTTAGTCTGGTGATAGGTATTAAAGAGGGCACGTTCTGCATGGAGCACTGGGTGTTATGCACAAACAATGAATCATGGAACACTACATCTAAAACTAATGATGTAATGTATGGGGATTAACATAACAACAAAAAAATTTTTTAAAATAAATAAATAAATAAAGCAACTAACCCAAGAGACAGAAGAAAATGCTATGGCATTCAAAAGAAATGAAGGAAGTCTTTGTGCATTGAGAAGGATACAGAAAAAAGGGCAAAATTTTGCATACAGTACCACATCTTGTCCTCCATGGATGAAAGGGGAAAGGGACGCTACACCCTGTGATGTCATTTTGAGTTTTGAACATATGAGTGCACTGCTTACTTCAAGCAAATCACACACACCCACTCCCAGTTGAAAGGTATACTTCCCTGACTAGTGCATTTGCTCATTTGCTTTGCATA
>NW_028026159.1:0-619 GCF_054177405.1 Leptonychotes weddellii
TAACAAAAAAAAATCTTCAAAAAAAATAAATAAATAAACGCATGGTGTCAGCCACAAACCCGTTACCTTGAAAAGTAAAAAAAAAAAAAAAAAACTAATGATGTAATGTATGGTGATTAACATAACATAATAAAAAAAACTATACTCAAAAATTCTGTATATTTTATTATTCTATTTATATGACATCTTGGAAAAGGAATATCTGTTGGGGCAGAAAACAAATCAGTCATTGTTAAGGACTAAAAAGCAGGGAAGGAATTGACAACAAAGGGTCACAAATGAACTTTTTGGGGAAATATAATGTATTTCTTGGTTATGACAATAGTAGTACCATAACTGTATTCTTCAATATTCATTGAACTGTACAACTAGCAAGGGTGAATTTTTTTACATCCAACAAGAGTGAATCTTATCAAGTGTAAATTGAACTTCAATAAATCTTACTATAAAAAAAGAAATTCTAGTCTCTAAAAGGAGATTTAAGACAAAAATATATCAAAATAATTCAGCATATTGACATTATCATCTCATTAAAATCAGAAGGAGTATTTACTAAAACTCAAATCCCTTTTATTTCTTAGAAAGTCATATAAAGATATTTACTGCATCTTAGTTTAGA
>NW_028026160.1:0-619 GCF_054177405.1 Leptonychotes weddellii
AATCCATTCCATGAACTTTGACAGTTACTTGCATTCTCAAATTCTTGAATTACTGGAGTGAGAATTTTGAGTCTTTTCTTCATTAAATGTGTGTATTTGCAACAAATATTTAGTCTTCTTTGATATTTGCTACAATATGTTGTTTTGTTATAATTATGGGTGTTTTTATATAAAGATGTTATCTTTTAATGTTCTTTTACGTTTTGATTTCTTCTAGCACATCACTTGGAAAATGTCATTTACTGTCATTCAGTGAATTTATAAATTTTAATATTTTTTTAAAAAATAACTCCCCCAAAAGTTTTCTTTTCAAATGATCTAGGATTTATTTTTGTTTGTGATGAGGACATATCTAAGTCTGTTTTCCTCTAACAAGAAAAATAATCTGCAAAGTTTATTAATTTCAGTAATAATTTAAAATTTTTCTATTTGGGGCACCTGGGTGGCTCAGTGGTTAAGTGTCTGCCTTTGCCTCAGGTCATGGTCCCAAGGTCCTGGGATCAAGCCCCACATCAGGCTCCCTGCTCAACGGGAATCCTGCTTCTCCCTCTCCCACTCCCCCTGCTTGTGTTCCCTCTCTCACTGTGTCTCTCTTTGTCAAATAATAAAATCTTAAAAA
>NW_028026161.1:0-619 GCF_054177405.1 Leptonychotes weddellii
AGGCTGGAGAATTCCATACATATAATCTGATTTATAAAACATACAGAAAAAAAATATTGGGGAAAATGTCCACAAATCCTAAACAGTATTTATCTCTGGGTTGTGGAGTTATAGGCGATTTTCCCCCTAAATTTCTATAGCTGTTATGTATTATTTGTACACCTAAAATTTTTGCAAAAAAAAAAAAAATCAAGTGCTTGCTTTGGCAGCAGATGCACACAAAAAAATGAAATTAATTATTTTAATTAATTATTGTCTATTAAATAATGGCAAGATTTTGCTATCGAAGTGGTGAAGCATTCCCCGTGGGGCATCCAGTGAATGGAAGGTGGGAATGGCACACCTTCTGTAATGAGCTCTTCGGTGCCACGTACCCGTGGTTCCTGCTGGGGATCAGTCCTGGCAGATGTTGGAGTCTACACGGCAGTCTGCATGTGATCCACACAACCTGATGTAGGAAGAGAAGTTGCGAGTACATTAAATCCTTAGTAGTGGATGCAGATGTATAGGCACAAATACACACATGAACAAAATGTTGTGAAGGCTTAGTGCATCAAAGAATTTGGTTTCATTTTTACAGAGACCTGGTTAAAATTCATCATTGTAACCTGGCTGCTTC
>NW_028026162.1:0-619 GCF_054177405.1 Leptonychotes weddellii
TGTTTTATTGCTTGGAGGTTGGTGATTGTGCACAGATTACTGTGAAAATGCCCGTTAGCACCTAGGGAATCCGAGAAATGGCTTGGGCAGGTGTAGGCAGCTGATGCGGTGTGTCAGTGCCCACATTCTAGAGCTGATTGAAAATAAGATTGTTCCATCACTCAGATATTATGTGCACATTAGATTTGTGTAAGGATAGATGAATCTGGTTAGAGATGTCACACAGTCAACTTTTTTTTTAAAGATTTGTTTATTTATTTGAGAGAGACAGAGACAGAGCGTGCACACATTGGGGTTGGGGAGGGGCAGAAGAAGGAGAGAGAGAAACCTAAGCAGAATCTGTGCTGAGAACAGAGCCGCACAGGGGGCTTGATCTCATGACCCTGAGATCACATCTTGAGCCAAAACCAGGAGTCGCCGCTTAACTGACTCTACCACCCAGGCGCCCCCACAGTCAGCTTTTAACATGGATTTTCACAGGTGGCCAGGATGGGAATGATTGTTAACCTTTTTACACCTACAATTTTATATTGTTTGATTTGTTACATTAGACATAGTACTTTTTAAAAAATCCAATAAAATGAAACCAAAGGCAAAATATGATGTTAAAAGTAAAAAG
>NW_028026163.1:0-619 GCF_054177405.1 Leptonychotes weddellii
ATTTTTTTTTTAAAGATTTTATTTATTTATTTGACAGAGAGATAGACAGAAGAGCACAAGCAGAGGGAGTGGCAGAGGGAGAGGGAGAAGCAGGCTCTGCACTGAGCAGGGAACCCGATGCGGGACTCGATCCCAGGACCCTGAGATCATGACCTGAGCCGAAGGCAGACGCTTAACCATCTGAGCCACCCAGGCGCCCTTTATTTATGTATTTTTAAAAACTTGAGGTTTTAACGCACGTGGCTGTCTTTCTGCTGGGTGGCACCGTGTCACCCTCGCGTTGCTGAGTCCTGTGGTCCCCCCGCCAAACCGTGCTGCGCTCCCCCCCCGGGCCGGTTACCTCTCTCGGGGTGCCTCGGGGTGTACGCTAGGGGTGGTCCAAGCTCCGTCCCAAGGTTACTGTAAGAATTAGTAGAGAGAATGCCTGTCAAGTGCTTACAGCCAACACGCAGAAATGTCCAGCGTTGTGGGTGATTGTCACTGTTGTCACTGCTATTGTTACCCGCTGAGGCCCAGAGAGGGAAGCACCTGTCCTGGGGTCACGCCAGAGGGCAGTGGGACCAGCAGCCTCCCCAAGGCGGGGTCTGGGAGCCCCTCCACCCACACCCCAGACGTCCAG
>NW_028026164.1:0-10676 GCF_054177405.1 Leptonychotes weddellii
TCTCTATAGATCTTGGATATCAGCCCTTTATCTGTAATGTCATTTGCAAATATCTTCTCCCATTCTGTGGGTTGTCTCCTAGTTTTGTTGACTGTTTACTCTACTGTGCAGAAGCTTTTTATCTTGATGAAGTCCCAAAAGTTCATTTTTGTTTTTGTTTCACTAGTTTTTGGAGATGTATCTTGAAAGAAGTTGTTGTGGCCGATGTCAAAGAGGTTATTGCCTATGTTCTCCTCGAGGATTTTGATGGATTCCTGTCTCACATTGAGGTCTTTCATCCATTTTTGAGTTTATCTTTGTGTATGGTGTTAGAGAATTCTCAAGTTTCATTCTTCTGCATGTGGCTGTCCAATTTTCCCAGCACCATTTATTGAAGAGACTGTCTTTTTTCCATTGCATATTTCTTCCTGCTTTGCATTTGACCATAGAGTTGAGGGTCCATATCTGGGCTGTCTATTCTGTTCCATTGGTCTATGTGTCTGTTTTTTGTGCCAGTCACATGTTGTCTTGTTGATCATGGCTTTGTAATATAGCTTGAAGTCGGGCAATGTGATGCCCCCAGCTTTGTTTTTCTTTTTCAACATTTCCTTGGCGATTCAGGGTCTTTTCTGATTCCATACAAATTTTAGATTGTTTGTTGGAATTTTGATCAAGATAGCATTGAAGGTATAGATTGCTCTGGGTAGCACAGACATTTTAACAGTGTTCTCATGTTTATTCTTTTAAGTTTTTATTTAAATTCCAGTTAGTTAACATACAGTGGAGAGTGCACTTGCTATGATGAGCACCGATTGTTGTACAGAAGTGCTAAATCACTGTATTGTACACCAGAATTTAATATTACACTCTCATCTTTATTTTTTAGTTTATCTAAAAAATCAGATCTGGTATTGAAATTTCCATGTGCCCATTTTCTCTTTGTTTCTTAAAAAACAAAACAAAAAACATTCTATTATTATTTCACTGAGGGAATATACCTTTTAATCTCTCTGAGAATATTACAGAAATTTTTCTTTTCAATTTTTTTCTCCTGATTTTTGTATTTTCTTTCTTATTTTTATGTTGTTGTTGTTTTTTTTTTTTAATCTGGCCTTTGTCTTTCAATTTGAAAGCTTTCCTTAAAGGCGATACTTGGTATCCATTCTTATTTAATTGCATGGCTCTACCAACCTGATTGGAAATCCTGGCTGAAAATAAGTCTGTCCAATAGTTAGTTTCATTCTAGTTGTGAAACTGTAAATTATCTGGAGCAATCAATAAAGGATTGATCAAGAATACAGCACTACATCAAAAACTAATGATGTATGGTGACTAACATAACATAATTAAATTAAATTAAATTAAAAAAAAATACAGTGCTTGGGGTGCCTGGGTGACTCAGTGGTTAAGCATCTGCCTTCTGCTCAGGTCATGACCCCAGGGTTCTGGGACTGAGCCTGCTCAGTGGGGAGCCTGCTTCTCTCTCTCCGGCTCCCCCTGCTTGTGTTCCCTCTCTCACTGTTTCTCTCTCTGTCAAATAAATAAATAAAATCTTAAAAAAAAAAAAAGAATACAGTGCTTGACCTGAAACCTAAGAGATGAATAGATGTTTGCCAGGAGGCCAAGGTAATGAGGAAAGGGAAAGCCATATATCTCCAGAACCTAACACAGTGCCTGGGCCATAAGAAGCTCTCAATGACTATTTAATGAATGAATAAATATTATGGTGGCATGAAAGATCATGGTTTATTTAGGGAATTCTAAGAAATGTCCATTTTATTGTAATTCAGATTGGTTGACAATGAATTCTCTTAGTGTTCTTTTTCAAAATATATCTTATTCTTAATTCTTCACTCTTGAAGGATATTTTCATTGAATATAGAATTATAGGTTGACTTTTTTTCTTTTAGAACTTTAAAAATGCTATTCCATGGTCTTATAGCCTACATAGTTTCTGATCAGCAGTTCATAGTTCTTTTGAATCATTGTTATGTATATGTAATGTGTTATTTTTCTCTGGCAGTTTTCAAGATTTTCTCTTTGTCTTTGATTTTCAGCAGTGTACTATGATGTCCCCTCTTTCTACTTATCTCAGTTGTGGTTTGCCGAGATTCTTGAATCTGAATTTGTCTTTAGCCAAATTTGAGAAGTTTTCAGTTATTCAGTCAAATATTAGTGTTCATTCTCTCTTCTGTCATTCTAGAACTTCAAACATGAATTTTAAGTTTCTTCTTATTGTTCCACAGTCTACTCACATTTTTATTTTTTCTTCCCTTTCTTTCTTCTTTAGATTGGACAATTTCTATTCATGTGTCTTCAAGTTATCTGACTCTAATCTATCATTTCCTTTCTGCAACTTAAGTATATCCATCCAGTGAATTTTTATTTCATATATTGCATATTTTAGTTATAAAACTTCCCTTTGGTTCTTGTTCATATTTTCTATTTCTCCACTGAGATTTCCTATTTTTCATTCATCGTGAGCTTAATTTCCTTTGCCTCACTGAGTATAGTTACAATAGCTACTTTACAATCCCTGTCATTCCAACTTCTTCATCACCTTGAGACTGACCTTTTCTTGGTTGTCTTTTTTCCTTAAGAATGGGTTCATTTTCCTGGTTCTTCTTATTTTTAGTAATTTTGGAGTGTATCCTGGACATTGTGAATATTATGCTGTGGAGCTTAGATTCTGTTATAATCCAAACAATGTTGTTGTTGTTGTTTTAAATTTAGCGGGTTAACAACTTGTTTTGACTCAAATGACAAACTTGTTCTTAACTGCAGTGGACAGTGACTCAAGCCTCAATTTAGTTTCTTATACTCACCTGTAAACCACATTGAACTGTCCTGCCCACACATGCCTTGCATGTAAGCCAGAGACTTGGGCTGAGTTTACAATAGATCCAGGGCCCGCATCTCTAACTCTTTCTTCTCCTGGATTCATCTTCACTTCTGAGGGGCTGTTGCTGGCCTGAGCCCTTTCTCAGGCCAGAAAGACAATGAGATTCTCAAGGAAGCTCTAGCCACACTGCACCATACTATGTTCATGGCCTTTTCTTAGGTGAAAACCAGAAAGATGGGTGCCAATATCCTCTTACATATTTTGCTACTATTTAAAATCCTGTTGGCATTTTTTATTCTTCAGAGATTTCAAGCAGTTGTTTTTATGTATTATGTTCAGAATTTGGGGTTTCTATAGGATGTTTAGTCTGTTTGAAGCTTTCTCTGCCATACCAGGGGTGAAAGTTGGAAAAACTTTTCTTTTTAAATAACATTTTGCATATTATTGCAAAAATTCAAACAATTACAAAGAAAGAGAAGCTCACCTAAAATCTCACCATTCAAAGATACCCCTGTATAGTTTTGGTGAACATTTCTACAGACATCCCTCTGTGTGTGTGTGTGTGTGTGTGTGTAGCACTTTACCTTAATCCATTTATACTGCAGATATAGTTGAATAAGCTTGAATATGCTTTCTTCACTTGATAATGTTAGAAAAACTTTTTATATTAAAAAGTATACATAATAATTTTTAAATACTATTTTACATGTTCTCATTTTCTCTTATTTATATACAAAGAGGGATGAAAAGGCGAAAGCCATAAAAAAATGTACTCTCGGGCACCTGGGTGGCTCAGTTGTTAGGTGTCTGCCTTCGGCTCAGGTCATGATCCCAGGGTCCTGGGATCGAGTCCCACATCGGGCTTCCTCCTTGGCGGGAAGCCTGTTCTCCCTCTCCCACTCCCGTTGCTTGTGTTCCTGCTCTTGCTATCTCTGTCTCTGTCAAATAAATAAATAAAATCTTTAAAAAAAATGTACTCTCACTACTCTTTATCTCTCATCCTTTTACTTATTTCACAAATGCTCATCAAGAACCTACTATTTCCCATTCACTGTCACGGTCACAAGAAATAGAGAAGGACTCCTAATGGAGAAATTCAGAGTAAAAACAACCAAAGAAATAAATTATAATTTAATATGGCTGTCAGTGGTATATAGAGTGGCTACAAAATCCTCTTATGTGATATTGCATCTCAATGGCAGTTAAAGACCTTGTCAAGCTAACCAGGGTATATGCAGGGCTTTAGGGGAAAAGCCACCACCTCAGGCCAGCCGCCCGCAGGGAGCAACAGTGAGCTCCTAAAGCTTCAGGATGAAGACAGTGGTGGCCCCTCTCTTGCTGTGGTCAGGGCATGAGGACCCAGCCTGGTAGTTGTGGCTTATTGGATGTGACATGACTTGCTAAGTGATCCTCCTATCCAATCTTGAGCACTTGGCTATCTTTGTGAGGCATTGTGGGAGACCAACGGACAAGAAGTCAGTCTTGGACAGAGTAGCTCTCATAGCTCAGCCTAAAGCGAGAATTAAGGAATGCTTAATGACTTCCTTCAGCATAACATTTATGTTCAAAAGAATGGAGGAAATTTTAAAATTTAAGCAGATGATAAGTAGAGCATAAGAAATAATTTCCGATTAGATAAGGATTTTGTGATCATTCTGTAGAAAATAAAACAAAGCAATGAGACAATGAGTGATGTGGGGAAATGGGGTGATTGTATTCTTGTGTTATTTTATCTAGAATCAGTAAGGAGGTTTCTTTGAGGCAAAACATGAATGATACAATAGGCAGCCCTGTAAAGGTCTGGGGGGAAAGTGTTCAGGTGGAATGGGCATTTTGAGGGAAAATAGGCCATGCAAGGCCGGGCAAGGACCCACTTAGAAATAGTGGTAGTGGTGCGGGGGACAAGGGGCTGTGGCTGCCAAGTGGACACAGCGAGATGGGATCACAGTGAGGTTATGCTTTATACGAAGAGAAAAATGACTTTCTGTAGACTGGAAATGGAGGATGCAGACAAGAGGGACCATGACAGCTCACAAGTTTCCCCTTCTGAGCAGCTGGGAGTGTTGTGTCTTGAAATGGGAACGAATAAACAAGGTCACGGGGCAGGCTTGGGTGGGGTGGGTGTTGGAAAATCAATGATTCTGTTTCAGACTTGCTCAGAGTGGCATGTTTCTTCTTCTTTTTGTTTGTAATTGCTAGGTCCACATTGTTTCATGATTGCAAATTGCATTTCTCTGTCATCAGACTCTCAGGAAATGCCGATAGTTATGACAGTTGAGGTAGATGGAAAAAATAAGAACAAACACTAAGAAAGCAAATTCAGACAATTTATTTTGGCAAAGTGGCATCTCAAGGAAACATTACTTTCTGACAGTACTTCAAACAAGAACAACTGAGTGCATGTTGGGTAATCCCGTTTTCAAATCAGGACACATGTATAACTAATTTAATTGGCTAAAATGATTCTGAATGTATCAAACATCTACCAAATTAGCAGATGTGTATAAAAGTTGAAAAAAATCTATTTTAATTTACAATAAGCATTTCCTCAGAATGAAATGTAGTTACGCTGATGTAAAGCCATGTTTGTTATTCATAGAGTCACTCCTTTCAAAAAGAGCCTAGCTGCATGCCACCTTTCAGGCTGGACAGGGTTGGCAGCAACCCCCTCCCCCTTGAGATGTACATGTGGTCCCTCTGGCACAGCAGGCCCCATGCTGGCTCCTGTAACCTTGATCGTTCCTTGGTTCAGTAGTTTCATGACCATCTTCCCAATCGCCCCTTTCGGGTGCACCATGAGCTCCAGGGATGAGGTCTGTGAAGATAAGAACTTCTGAGATGAGTGATGCCTCAAATGCCGGGAATATCCCAAGCTACCTGTCCTTTCTTCTGCTATCCCCCACACTCTGTTGGGTCTGGTCTGGTTCTCACATCCTGCAGGAGTGAGTTTTACTTAATGGTACTTGCACACCATTTTTGTCATTTTCTCTCCTTTTCCACAGAGCTTTTCTTATCACCCAGCACTAATGGCCATGAAATCCATGTTCGAAAAATCACAACACTGTAACAGAGGAAAAACCAACTTGTTTTAAATTAAAGCAGTAATGCTACATAATTTACTACCTTGAGGGATTTTAGTGAAAGGAAACCCTTCTGGCCAATAAATCTGATATTCTTCCTTAACACTTTAGCTTTCCAAAATCTTTAACAAATAGGACTTCGTGGAGGTGGGGTAGCTGTCTTTCACAATGCTGTTCTGGGATATATTAGTTATAGCCTTTGACTAGTGAAAGAAGTAAATCAAAGTTAGACTTTTGCAAGGACATTAAACTTTTTTTTTTTTTTAAGTGCAAAGAAAATTTGGAAGAGACTATTTCCTCACAGACCCTGCTGCCTTGGAATCTTCCCTCCACTGGAATATTCAGAAAGGATGGTGAAATTTTCCTTTCTATTTTTTCATCAATTTCAAAACAATGGTTAATCATTTTAATGTAATATTCCCTACAAATATGACTAGTGGTTTTGAATATTGTAGTTGAAATTTGAAAACAGCTGCATATCAACAAATTAAACTCTAAGTTCCAAGGTTTAAGTCTGATTTCAACACATTTCCACGCTGGAATGGATGCTTAATACTGCAGTTGAATATTTGACTTTTCAGGAACATAAACAATGACATTTTTCTTGCAGGAGCATGTAGTCCCCCAAACACTGAATGTGCAGCTATGTAGAAAAGTCACATGGACGTTTTATGGATCACAGATGCCTGCCAGAGGGAGCCCGGCTTCAATGCCACACAAGGAAAACTTCCTAGTAGTTCGACTTAACAGAGGCCATGAGCTGCTTTGACAGGCAGTGTCTTTCCTCCCCCTGAAATTGCTTTAGGAAACCCTGAGATGTGTGCAGCAAATGAGAAGCCCACCAGGGTAACCTTACACAAGTACGGGGCTAAGTTCCAGTTACATTTCGTTGACCTTTGTTTAGAAGGGAAAGAAAAATCCGTGTGACTTTTGTGATAGTACTTAATACACTGATGTTGATGTCACGCCTCCCACTCTATGAAGATACCCAAATGAAATTTCTTATAGTTCTTCATAAATAAATGGAAAATAAAACCCTACACATTTTCAAATGAAAATTCAAGTTTTATAGTTCAGAGTTCTAATACTGGAATCTCTTCCAAAATTTAACAATTTATGATTTACCTAAATATAAGAATAAAATTTAAAACTTCTATTAAGAGAACAAAAAGACAAGCCATGGAATGGGAGAAAATATTTGCAAAACATATCTAAGAAAGGAGCTGTATCTAAAATATACAAAGAACTCTTAAAACAACAATAAGAAAACAGGTAACTCAATTGAAAATGAACCGATGCCTGGAAAATATGCAAAGGTAGGCAGATGACAGAGAAGCACATGAAAAGATACTCAACATAAGTTGTCACCAAGGAAATGCACATTAAAACAGCAATGAGCTAGCCCTCCACGTTACTAGAATGGCTGAGATCCAGACCATGGACACCACTGGTGCTGGTGAGCAGGGAGCTCTCTCGTCGCTGGTGGGAATGCAAAGTGGTGCAGCCGCTGTGGAAGAGAGTTTGGCCGTCTCTCACAAAGCTCAGGCACAGTTCTCATATAATCTAGTAATTGTGCTCATATTTAACCAATTGAGTTAAAAGTTATGTCCACACAAAACCTGCAGACAAATCTTTAGAGGAGCTTTATTCATAGTTTCTGAAAACTAGAGGCAAGGGAGATGTCCATCAATAGGCGAATGGATAAACAAAGTGTGGTACACCCATGTAACAGAGTATCTCTCAGCTGTAAAATAAGCTATGAATTCACAAAAAGACATGGAGTAACAAAAATGTATATTACTAAGGGAAACAAGACAATCTGAGAAGGTCACATACTATATGATTCCAACTATATGACATTCTGGGAAAGCCAAAACTATGGAAACATTAAAATGATCAGTGGTTGCCAGGGGATTGTAGTCAAACTAAAAATGGGCTACAATTCCTAGACAGCAGCACTTATGTACATGGAGACAGTGAGGAAATTTATTCCAAATATAGGTTTTAACTGGCAACATTCAATTATTTCATCGATGCTAAAGTTTAAAACACACTTGATGAGCACAATTTTTAAATCTGTTATTACAGACATGCCCAGGGTTACAGACTAAATTATTAGAGAAATTACTGATTCATAACTTTTTTGTGTGTGCTTTGCATCTCCTTTCCCATTCTCCAACCCATTTCCCAAAGGCCGAGATATATTTGTATAGATTAGGGCTTTCTGTCACACACACACACACACACACACGGATTTGGAGGGTTTAAATGGGAAAAAAAATTTGCTTGTGTGACTCTCAGCAAGGTCCTTCCTGAGGAGATCTGGAGTCCTCTAAAGTATTAAGCTGCACTATCTAATGGGAAAGCAAAATGAAGGTCCTGGGGTGGTGTTTGCCAGAAGAGAGGCATGCATATCAAGGCTCCTAGTACTCTAAGCCCTTGTCCAATGCAGGCCCAGCATCTGACTGCCGCGAAGTCTTGCAAGGCGCATCCCTCCCACAAGACCAGGGGCAGCACCCAAACAGTGAAGGGCCACCACCTGGCGGGTGTAACAAGGAGAAGGAACAGCCAGGAGGGCTCGCAGAAGTGGATCCTGCCAGTTTGCTGTGAGTCACACAAGTGTCCAGTGTTCTGTTAGAGAATGTGAAGAGGAACCCCCGTGAACTTGAATTTTCCTCATCTTGATATGTGGAAGCTTCTGCTATGTATAACTTAATTTATATTAAAAAAAAAGAAATATAATCCTCATGCATTTAGACATTGTGGAATGGTTAATGATTGTAATCTGGATGTTCTTGATTCTGAGATCCTAGTAACTGAAACTTCACGACCGATGAACTTATATTTTTCAGAGCAATGAGAGACCACATCACAGTAAGTGCAGAACAGCAGTTGTAAGATGTGTTGTGACTTCAGAAATATGAAAATATGAAAAACTATGCCCTAGAATGGAGGAAATAAAGTGGTTAAACTATTTTAGGCAGAGTTTAAATATAAAATGTGTAAGTTATGAAGCTCCTTGAAGTTTCCTGAATACGTTTTGAAAACCACTGGCTCAGATGATGTCAGAGGCATCTAACCTCTCAAATATCCCTGATTTATTGGATAATTTACCTTTCTCTGGGAACCTGTTTGAATGGAGGCAGGTGAGTCTAACAGAAGAGGAGGGGTCCTCCTGGGAACCTTGAGCACGTCCCTTTGGCTCTGGGACCCCGGCCACCAGGGGGCCCCCTGCCACTGCCGGGGAAGGACCCAGGCCCGGGCGGACGTGCCACACCCTGGGAACATGGTCATACAGAGCCTTCTCAAATCCACTGGCACACCACACAGCAATAAAGGATAAGAGGAAGAAAAGTGTGCTTGGCATGTTGAGAGCTAGCATTCACTATTAGCCTTAGCAAAGAAGCTCATGCAGAAGGATGGAATACTACATGGTATGAGAGAAAGAACATTAAACTATTAAATAGAAAATCAGGTTCTAGTCTCAATTTAACCACTTAAAAAAAATTCTGAAGCTCGGTTTGCTCCTCTGTGGAAGGGCAGCAGTGAGAGTTACCCTCTCCCCCGTTTTCTACTTACAAAGCTCCATTACTTTCCTGCCCAGCTAGATGTTAAACAGGAACAATACGGTAAGTAATCTGGTCATTCTCTTTCACCCCAAAACTTCAAGAAAACGAGAAAGATATAGGAATTCCCAAATAATTTTTCTTCAAAATACGATATCTGTATTTATATAGATAAAAAGAGTCCATTTTGTCTCAAAGATTTGGTGGCACTGCAAGGATGTACTAAAATACAGTTACATGGTTTCTTCAGAGAAAACATTAGATCAAAATTTGATAGATTTAGAATAGATTTAAAACAAAGCAGAGGCTAAATAATTAATTATTCCCTTATCATCACTTTCAGGAAACTCAGGAAGTTATTAGTGCCTTAAGATGTTCAGATTGTCCCAAAAAGTTGAGTTACTGAATATTTCTAAACTTTTTTCCCATGCTTTGCTGTTAGTTAGAAGAAAAAGCCTTCCAAGTTAATGATAATAGACCAAGGGGCGCCTGGGTGGTTCAGTTGGTTAAGCGTCCTACTCTTGGCTTCAGCTCAGGTCACCATCTCAGTCAGCGTCTTGAGACGGAGTCCTGCGTCTCTGCTTGAGATCCTCTCCCTCTGCCCCTCCCCGCACTCATGCTCTTGTGCTCTCTCGCTCTCGCTCTCTCTCAAATAAATAGGTGAAATAAATCTTTTTTAAAAATAAAATGTTAGGGGCGCCTGGGTGGCTCAGTCGGTTGAGCGACTGCCTCCGGCTCAGGTCATGATCCTGGAGTCCCAGGATCGAGTCCCGCGTCGGGCTCCCTGCTCGGCGGGGGGTCTGCTTCTCCCTCTACCTGCCACTCCCCCTGCTTGTGTTCTCTCTCTCTGTCAAATAAATAAATAAAATCAAAAAAAAAGAAAAAAAATAGTATGATGTCAGGCCTGGGTAGCTCAGTCGGTTGAGCGACTGCCTTCGGCTCAGGTCATGATCCTGGAGTCCCGGGATCGAGTCCCGCATCGGGCTCCCTGCTCGGCGGGGGGTCTGCTTCTCCCTCTGACCCTCCCCCTTCTCATGCTCTCTCTCTCTTAAATAAATAAAATCATGGGGCACCTGGGTGGCTCAGTTGGTTAAGCGACTGCCTTCGGCTCAGGTCATGATCCTGGAGTCCCGGGATCGAGTCCCCCGTCGGGCTCCCTGCTTGGCGGGGAGCCTGCTTCTCCCTCTACCTGCCACTCCCCTTGCTTGT
>NW_028026165.1:0-619 GCF_054177405.1 Leptonychotes weddellii
AAATGAAAAAAAATTAAAAAAATTAACTTTGAAAGACTAAAGAATCAGGGGGAGAAAAGCCATGAATTCTATGTGCTGTATTCCCCTAGCGCTGGAGTTCTGCCGTTCTCATTGATCGGTAAACTTGGTCTTGGCTGGCGGTTCTTGCTGATCTTCTGGGGAGGGACCTGTTGCCGTGGTTCCCAAATGTCTTTGCAGGAGGCGGAATTGCCCCGCCCTTGCCAGTCCAGGCTAAGTAATCTGCTCGGGTTTGCTCTCAGGAGCTTTTGTTCCCTGCAAGCTTTCCATTCAGCTTTGGAGGATGAGAGTGAAAATGGTGGCCCCCCAATCTCCACCCCGGAGGAGCCGAGAACTCGGGGCCCCACTCCTCAGTAAACCCCCAGAGAAAAGCAGTCAATCACTCCCGTCTCCCTGGTCTCTGGCTGCACTCCGTGCTCACCCAGCCTGTGACCAAGCATTTCTATCTCTGGCACCCTACTCGGTGTGGAGTCACCAAACACAGATCTCTGCGGTGCGCTCCCAAGCTGCTCCTCCTGGGGGAGGAAGGGGAGTCTCCCCAGATCTGCCGCTTTTTGGGTCCCTGCTGGAAGAGCAGTGGCCTGACTGTGCCCCGGATCAC
>NW_028026166.1:0-619 GCF_054177405.1 Leptonychotes weddellii
TCTCTCTCTCTCTCTCTGCCCCTCCACCCCAAAATAAATAAATAAATCTTTTAAAAAAGTATAATCTTTCAACAAGTGGTAAAGTGTAATCTTTTCAACACATGGATATGGATATGACATGTGTGTGTGCATATGAAAAGAAATAAATACATAAAACTGGATCCATAACTCACACCATCCAGAAATGAGCCTAAAAGAGAGTAAGGGCCAAAGTAGAAACGTTAAAATGTTAAAACTTTTAGAAGAAAACATAGTAGAAAAATCTTTAGGAGCACCTGCATGACACAGTTGGTGGGTCATCTGACTCATGATTTTGATCTCAGGTCCTGATCTCATGGGTTGTGGGATCAAGCCCAGAGTTGGCTATGCACTCAGTGGGCAGTCTGCTTCAATTTCTCTCCCTCTCTCCCTCTGCTCCCCACTTGCTCTCTCTCTGTCACTCTTTCTCAAATTAAATAAATAAAATCTTTGTTTAAAAAGATTTGAGATAGAGAGAACATAAGCAGAAGGGCAGGCAGAGGGAGAGGGAGAAGCATACTCCCTGCTGAGCAGGGAGCCCGACAGGGGGCTCAATCCCAGAACCCTGGGATCATGACTTCAGCCGAAGTCAGATGCATAA
>NW_028026167.1:0-619 GCF_054177405.1 Leptonychotes weddellii
GGGAAAAATGAAGGGCGGGATTCAGAGGGTGAGACGAACCATGAGAGACTATGGACTCTGAGAAACAAACTCAGGGTTCTAGACGGGAGCGGGGGGATGGGTTAGCCTGGTGATGGGTATTAAAGAGGGCACGTATTGCATGGAGCACTGGGTGTTACACACAAACAATGAATCACGGAACACTTCATCTAAAACTAATAATGTAATGTATGGGGATTAACATAAGAATAAAAAAAAAATTAAAAAAAAAACTATTGATGTAATGTATGGTGATTAACATAATATAATAAAAGTTAAAAAAACTCTTTGGATAATTTCTAATCATTTTTTTCTATATGCAGTCCAATTCTGCACATACAGATTTTGTCTATCCTTATTTTTAAATTAATTTTCTTCCCCTTTCTAATCATCCTGTTTATCTCCTTTCTTAGATTCCTTAAATATGCTTACCCATATATACACCAATGTTTTAACTAATGCTATTAAATAATAAATAACTTTCTCTTTGACTTTAAAAAAAAAAAACTTTCCCCCTTGGGATGCCTGGGTGGCTCAGTCGGTTAAGCGTCTGCCTTCGGCTCAGGTCATGATCCCAGGGTCCTGGGATTGAGGCCTGCCT
>NW_028026168.1:0-619 GCF_054177405.1 Leptonychotes weddellii
CAGAGCAAAGAAGTGAGATATGCTGTGTCATATTGCTGTCATCCATCTGGCTGGCCTGCGCTCAGAGATCCTTTTACCCCCAATCTTTCTTTCTCATAATTACATTTCTAGGTCTAACTTTGGGATTGGATTGCTTCAGGCCTTAGATAACTCTATCCATCCTCTGAAGCAGTTTGGAAGATTAGAAGGTGGTTATTTTATTTTATTTTATTTTTTTTTTTTAGAAGGTGGTTATAATGGACAGATAGTGAGTGGCCTTTTCCCCTTTTCTATCACTAACAAAAAGTTCCTCGAGCAACATAAAATGAAAAATGGTAAAAACAATGTCAGACACTGGTGTAAACTTCTCTATGTATAGTAACTCATTTAATCCTTACCATTATTTTTTTGATGTAGATAACATTATTACTACAGGTAAATCCTGAGCCAGAAGGGGGTTACTTAACTTGCCCAAGTTAAATACAGGCAGAGTGGGATAGGGATGGATGCAACCCTTTACTTTTGTTTAAAACTGTGATGCTTTCTACTGGCTATTTACCCCAAAGATACAAATGTAGTGATCCGAAGGGGTACGTGCACCCCGATGTTTATAGCAGCAATGTCCACAATAGCCAAACTG
>NW_028026169.1:0-619 GCF_054177405.1 Leptonychotes weddellii
ATTTTAAAATGGAAGCAGAAATACAGACAGCAAAGTTAGTATGTTTTAAAAATGCATCTAATAGAGTGCATGGGTGGATGAGTTGGTTAAGCGTCCAACTCTTGATTCCAGCTCAGGTCCACGATCTCAGGGTTGTGGGATCGAGCCCTGGGCCCAGTGTGGAGCCTGTTTAAGAGTTTCTCTGATTCTCTCTCTCCCTTTGTCCCTCCCCACACCCCACTCTTTTCCCTCTCTTTCTCTCTCTAAAAAAGAAAAAATGCATCTAATGAAGATATCTGAAATAGAATTAGAAAGGCTTTGTATTTTAAGTTGGGCCAAATAAGGGGCACCTGGGTGGCTCAGTCCATTAAGCGTCTGCCTTCGACTCAGGTCATGATCCCAGGGTCCTGGGATTGAGCCCCGCATCGGGCTCCCTGCTCAGCGGGGAGCCTGCTCTTCCCCCTCCCACCTGCTCCTGCTCTCTTTCTCTCTCTCTCAAATAAGTAAATAAAATCTTAAAATAAATAAAATAAATAAATTGGGCCAAATAAGAATAAATAGTATTTGATTTTTACAAAAGCTTTTGTAACACTGGTCATTTCATACATCTCAATTTGAGGTCTACAGTTTTCCTCTAACA
>NW_028026170.1:0-619 GCF_054177405.1 Leptonychotes weddellii
TGAGGCACAGCGGAAAATGAAAATTCATGGCACCTTATTAGAAAATTATTAAGAGATTCAAGACGGCAACAGCAGAGCATTAAATCAAGCACAGGACTCTTCTAAGTGCGAAGCTCGTTTTGAGTGCCAGGGGGTGAATGCTCGTTGTGAGTGCCAGGGGGTGGATGTCCATTGAGCTGGTCTTGGTTATCTTTGGTGACTATCTTTGAGGAGTGGGATCATGGAGTAAAATAGTCCATGTGTAGAAAATTCTCTATAATAAACAGGAATACTTTTAATAATCAGGCAAGAGTTAGTCTCAAACAAAGCCTATAGAATAAGAGCAGGTGTGTGTACTCTGGACTATGAGTCAAGAGATGTGGATTCTAATCTGGATTCTCTTGCCACGTGGCCCTCAGTGAGTCTTGTCTACTGTTCCTCGATTTCTTCCCAGCACAGTTACTGGAATGGCAAAGAAGAGGTCGGAGGCCTCCTCCTGCCCAGTGGTTCTTAGATGCTAAGATTATTACCAAGCAAATGTATCTTGAGAGTTTCTTGGGCACAAAGGTTAGAAAGCTGTGTGAGGACAAGATCTGCCAAAGTTTCCTCCAAATTGCCCTTGGACATGTTCCCGGCCAAG
>NW_028026171.1:0-619 GCF_054177405.1 Leptonychotes weddellii
GGACTGAGCATGTCACTCTTCAATAGCCTAAGCCTTACGCTGGGGACCCAATTTCATTTTCCAATTTGGGTGGTTCCTAAGTTTCTTTCCTTGTCCCCAGAACATGGCTTTTTAAAACAGAAATTGTGAATTACTGGGGAACTCAGAGAAGTGAGTACACCACTCACATGCCTCTAGATTTGTGATTTCTCATTGTTCTAGGCTTATGAAGAATTCTCTTATTTGACAACATGAGCATTAATTTTAAAAAAGTGCCACACCCTCCCTTACCTAGTTTTTTGTCCAAGAACAGGACATCTTTTGTTGAAGACATGGAAATTCCTTCTGTGGATGTGATTCCAAGTGCTAGGAAGCTAGGGGAGCCTATTCAATCAGCTATTCCTTTACATCCACCCTACCACCCTTCAGAGCCTCGAGCACCCTGTCCCATAGGAAAAGAATACTTGCGTTCAAGTCACATCTCCCCTGCCATGAATTCTACTGGAGAGGGCACAGCATTTTCTGTGGAATCAGATAATAAAGTTCCCTTAACTTCTGAGTTGCCTAAAGATAGCAAACAGGAAGTGTGTTCAGCTCAGATCCAAGGCCCTAGGACAAGGAAGTTTCCCAAAGGAAAAAG
>NW_028026172.1:0-619 GCF_054177405.1 Leptonychotes weddellii
GAATCACAATAAATTCAGACTGAGTGTGTTTATCTGTGAGGCCTGAGATAGTCATCTCGTGATGAGGCATAGTTCACAAGGTCTGATAACATCTGTATTTTCCGGCTTCAACTTTTGGACCTCAAAACTGAGTCCATTTCTGTCCGTGCACGTGGAGTGGAGCAAGATATCACCTCTTGCCTCCTAGATTCTCTATTTCCATTAACGTGGCCACCAATGTCCTGAGCTTCCTGGGGAGCTGATTCGTCCTGGGCTCAGTGAGCACTTGAGAGTGTGTCGCTAAGCTGTGTCCCTGTTCTGTCCTCTGCTCCAGGGATGTGGCTTCAGTGGACTCTAATTAGAGTTAGTCCATGGTTGGAGCTCGCTCAGATTCTCCATCCTATTCCCAGTGCCATCCCTCTGGCTTTGTGACATGCCTCTTCTTCCGTAACAGGTTGGGGGAAAAACAGGAAGCCCCCCCGTACGTCTCTCAGCGTAGTTATAGTTTCCAGTGTAACACTGCCAGGGAAAAATCTAGAAAGGGGAAGGAATGGGGGTGCACAGGACTCCTGCACAGCTACTTCCTGACAAAGCGGTATTTCCTCTCGTTTGACTTCCCCGCTTGCGCACACACCCCCCC
>NW_028026173.1:0-619 GCF_054177405.1 Leptonychotes weddellii
CAAAAGAAATGCAATGCAAATCAAAACCACAATGAAGTATCACCTCACAACTGTCAGAATGGCTAGAATATAAACAAGAAACAACAAGCGTTGATGAGGATGTGGAGAAAAAGGAACTCTCGTGCACTGCGGTAGAAAAACAAATTAGTGCAGCCCCCATGGAAAACAGTATGGAGGTTTCTCAAAATACTAAAAATAGAAATATCATATGATTCAGTAATTCTGCTATTGGGTATATATCCAAAGAAAATGAAAGCACTAATTTGAAAAGATGCAGGCACCCCTATGTTTATTGCAGCATTATTTACAATAGCCAAGATATGGAAACAATCAAAGTTTCCATCTATAGATGAATGGATAAAGAAGACACACACACACACACACACACACACACACACACTGGAATATTACACAGCCATTAAAAAAAAAAATAAGATCTTGCCATTTGTGATAATGGGGATGGACCTAAGGGACATTATGCTAAGTGAAATAAGTCAGACAGGGAAAGACAAATGCCATATGATTTCACTCATATGCAGAATTTAAGAAACAAATGAACAAACAAAGGAAAAATAGATGAACAAAAAACTCCAGACTCTTAAATACAGAGAACAAATAC
>NW_028026174.1:0-619 GCF_054177405.1 Leptonychotes weddellii
TCTAGACCAGCTCTCCGGCTGGGAAAGGAAGTGCCAGAGTTAGGGACTGGTCCAAGGTCACCAGTGAGTTAGAGGCAAAGACAAGTAGAACGGAACCCAGGGCTGCCCCATCTACACAGCATTGTCTCTCCACCTGTTCGTTGATGTGACTTTTCTCGCCACAGGCTTGCTTTGTGCTGACTCAAACTTTGCGCCTGATTCAAACTTTACCTCTCAGCCTCCACACCCAGCACCCGCGTCCCATCAGGAAGTGTCAAGTGGTGTGCTCAGGAGTGCATCCCCAGACACACTGCCTGAGCGGGAGTCCACCCTGTGTGTGTGAGCATGTTTGTACGCACGCGTGTGTGTATGTGTTCAAGGAAACCAGATCACTCAAGGGTCCCACAAAACCATTGGTGGCAGGAAGATGGGGTTTTAGAATAAATTAAAAGGGGGCGCCTGCGTGGCTCAGTCGTTAAGTGTCTGCCTTCGGCTCAGGTCATGATCCCAGGGTCCTGGGATCGAGCCCCGCATCGGGCTCTTTGCTCAGCAGGGAGCCTGCTTCTCCCTCTCCCACTCCCCCTGCTTGTGTTCCCTCTCTCACTGTGTCTCTCTCTGTCAAATAAATAAATAAAATCTT
>NW_028026175.1:0-5061 GCF_054177405.1 Leptonychotes weddellii
AAAGACCTTATGAGGGTACCTGGTGGGTCGTCAGGGATAAGTAGCCTTAGCTGCTGCAGCTGCTTCTAGTGCCACTGTTGATACGGTCGAAGGGGCACCTAGGTGCACCTTCCACTCTAGGGAGGCCTCGAACCTTGTGGGAGCCCTCATTTGCCAGGCCCCTGCTGCCCGCTGGGCCTTGTGCCCTTCACCATCAAGGTCTGGTCCAGGCTTCTCCCTTAGGGAGTACAGCCCAGTGACTCACTCTCCCTTCTGAGATCCTGAGGGCCAGAGAGCAGAGCGGGTCAAGCATGGACTTTGGAACCCGTCACACTAGGTTTAAAATTCCAGCTCTGCTCCTTCTCTTAGCTCAACTTGCCTTAGCCTCTGAGTTGTGTGCTTCCTGTGTAAAATGCAGCTAATGGTAATACCTACCTTTTTAGGATTGTGAGGATTAAATGGAATCGTGCATATCAGCTGCTTGGCCTGGCACATAGTAAACACTTAGCAAGGGGAGCCCTTGTTCTTGTGAAATTGTCAGTGCTGACTTCTTGCTTGTCCTCTGATTATTTCATGGGCTGCTTTTGAATCCCAGTTTAGATGTTCATTCCTCAGGGCAGCCTGTTGTTTTAGATCCCCCCCCATGCTTACTTGACCTGTGGTAAAGGCTTGGGAATCTTCTTTTCCACAGAGCTATCCTCACCTCCGTTTTACCTCACTCTTGAGGTAGGTAGTCCCCTGTGCATTGATTTCTCTGCCTGGTTCCAGAGTTCCAGGGACCCAGAGTACCTAGAATCGTAAGAATCCTGTTCTTATTTCACTCATCCAGCACTTACATACTATGTGCCATGCACTGTTCGAGATGCTGAGCATACGGTATTGGACAAAACAGATAAAAATCCTTGCTCTTATGCAGCAGACATTTTAATCTAGTGGGGGAGACAGACAATAACAAATAAAATATATATAAATCTTGATGATTAGTGCTCGAGAGGATAAAAATGAAGCAGGAAAGTGGGATGTGAAATGTCTGGAGCAAGTGTTAAAATTTTAGATACGGGGAGCTGGGGGAGAGTGTCTTATGATGAGAGCCTGGTGGAAATGAGGGAGGGAACCATGCCATTACCTGGGGAAGAACCTTCCAGACAGAGAGAAGAGCCAGTATGAAATTCCTAAGAGTAGAACATTCCTGGTAAGGGCCTTGGCTTTTACTGAGTGAGGTAAGAAGTTGATGGAGGGTTTTAAGTGGAGGGACCGTATTTGGCTTTTGCTCAATAAAATAACTCTGGCCACTATGTAGAGAACAGTCCTGACCCTTGGGGACTTGAATGCTCTTGATCTCCTTGTGTTTCTGCAGATCTTCCTGCATTCTGTGCTTCCTTTCTCTGGATATGTAACCAGTCCCCTGTATTGCTGGCGTGGGTTGACCTAGATCCTTAGTTTAGACCTGAAAGGATGGAGGGGTATAACTCAGCATGGGTAGGGGGGCGGGGGGAGAGCCTGGGTTAGAGCCAGAACTGGGAGAATGCAAGAAACGGTAAGCAGATGGGGCAGCCGCCGAGCCTGGCTTGCCTTGCCAACCTCCTCTTTCTTCACATTTTCCAGTTTTGTGCCTCCATGTCTTTGCTCACATGTCCCCCCAACCCCTGCACCTGACAAATCCCCACTCTTTCCAAAGTCTTCACACTCTAGAGCTGCCTCTTTTACAGCACATTTTGCCTTGTATTAAGGTTAATAAGGCCGTAAGGGTGGGACCCTTGATCTGATAGGATTCGTATCCTTCTAAGAAGAGACACGAGAGAGGTCTCCCCAGAAACCGAATTGGCCAGTAATTTGATCATCTTGGACTTCCCAGCCTCCAGAACCGTGAGAAAATATATTTCTGTTGTTTAAGCCCTCTAGTCTCTGGTATTTTGTCATGGCAGCCTGAGCAGATGACTATAGATGGCCGGGCGATTGACAGAGGCATCAGAACTCCTAAGATCCTTGAATTAGGGGCCAATTCTTTCTTGGTTTATGCATTCCCGTGGGGCCTTGCTCTCCAGCGACCTCAGTCAGGGATCTTTGTGTTCACTTGGCCAGAAGAGAGCAACTGGGTCAGTAAGAATGGGAATTGAGGCAACAGAGAAAGTCAGGAGGCCTAAGACTGGTAGAAGGAGATGTGGAAGAACGCCACTTGAGAATCCTGGTCTGAAAAGATAAGCTTGCTCTTTTGTGTAGGGCCTGGCTCTCAGGTGGTTTGTTTGTTTGAAATGTAAGCTGACTTGGGTATCAGGCAATTGAATCCCACTTTTTCAAACAGAGATGGTGTAAAGGCCGTATGATTTCATCCCTGTTTGCCTTCTTTCACTCCTGGCTGGAATCCTTTGGCTGTTTGAATTTGGTGGCCTCCCAGCAGTTTGAAGAAAAACAAACTCACACAATTTATCTTTTCACGTAAGCTGCAATTTGGTTGAAACAAGACCTTTCTAATACGTAGTCCAGAGCTCCTGATAACTGCAGCTACAACTAGTGTTTCTGTTTTGTGATCTGTTTTTTCGTGTTTGAAAAGCCACAACAGAAAACTCTTTCTTCTGTTGTGGTTGTCAGGAGCCAGCATTTGGGCTGTGGCAGCAAGAGAGTGTTTTTGTAGAAACTTAATCTAGAATGAAGTATTTCACTTCCTAGGCAGAGAGTGTGTACTCCTCTGTAACCCATAAAGCAAGTAAAGGAACCCAAATCTGGGTAAATGCAAAATTCTTCTGAGTCTTGAAAATGTAGGTTATGTATTTGTTGTTGTTTTGTTTTAATATCACTAAGACTAGATGAGGAAAAATAAGGCTGAAAATACCTGGCCTGAACTGAACTAAATAAAACAATTCTTGATTCTAAGAAGCCCCTTGGTTCTCAGCTGCCCTTATCCATGCAAACCAGCGTTGGGGGAAGGGTCATGGGCAGCACAGTAAGTAAGGTATTAATGAAAAGTCAGCCTGGTTTGGAAAACATGGAAATGGGCTGAGATGCATGTCATCTGATGGCAGGAATGTGGTAGTAGCAGTTTTAACAACAATCATGATGAAGATAATTAACATTTCGGAGGCCCAGTCCTGAGCTCTTTGTAAGCGTGACTTCATTTCATCCTTGCTGGGAGGGTGGAGCCCCAGAGGAGTCGGCCCTTGCCCACACACAGCTAGCCTTTCAGCAGCCTTCTTGGCAGCATTTATGTAAGGTCAACAATATCTTCCTAATCTGAACATCTCTATTTCACATTTCCTGTATTTTAGGTAAGGAAGCTTTATCTTCTGTATGATCTTGGAAGGGAAAGACTTATGCATCATTTAAATAATACAACCAAGATTACAGGGGGAGAACCCCTTAAACCATCTGAAAAAGAAAATGGCTATCTTTTTTATAAAATGGAAATTGCTATATTACTGTCAGACTTCTGTTCTTGAAAGATCTGAAGAAGAAAGAAAAAATGAGCCTTAATGCTGCCACCCAGTTATAACCATCATTTAACAAGAAGGAGAATACAGCAGAGCAGTCAAGAACAACCCACTGGAATTGTTCTGCTTGGGTGCCAGGCCTGGTTCTGCCACCTCATTAGCTCTGCGATTTGGGGCAAGTTACTTACCCTATCTGAGCCTCGCTTCCTAGTCTACTAAATGGGGTTGATGATAAAAACAGTATTTTAATATGTCCACATGTCCTTCTAGGTTTGACCAGCTATTTCTACACATTTGGTAAATATAGTACTTGTGGATCACTCTCAACATACTAACGAGAGGGAGATTTTTAGCTCTTCTTTTTTTTTTTTTTTTAAAGATTTTGTTTATTTATTTGAGAGAGAGAATGAGATAGAGAGAGCATGAGAAGGGGGAGGGTCAGAGGGAGAAGCAGACTCCCTGCTGAGCAGGGAGCCTGATGCGGGACTCGATTCCGGGACTCCAGGATCATGACCTGAGCCGAAGGCGGTGGCTTAACCAACTGAGCCACCCAGGCACTCTTTAGCTCTTCTTTTTTTTTTTTTTAAAGATTTTATTTATTTATTTATTTGAGAGAGAGAGAATGAGAGACAGAGAGCACGAGAGGGAGGAGGGTCAGAGGGAGAAGCAGACTCCCTGCCGAGCAGGGAGCCCGATGCGGGACTCGATCCCGGGACTCCAGGATCATGACCTGAGCCGAAGGCAGTCGCTTAACCAACTGAGCCACCCAGGCGCCCCTCTTTAGCTCTTCTTAAAAGCAGACCTTCTGGGGCGCCTAGGTGGCTCAGTTGTTAAGCGTCTGCCTTCGGCTCAGGTCACAGCCCCAGGGTCCTGGGATCGAGCCCGGCATCAGGCTCCCTGCTCAGCGGGGAGCCTCCTTCTCTCTCTCCCGCTCCCCCTGCTTGTGTTCCCTCTCTCGCTGTGTCTCTCTGTCAAATTAAAGAAATAAAATCTTTAAAAAAAAAAAAAAAAAAGCAGACCTTCTAATACGGTTGTTCAGATGGTACTGTCCCTCATCTTTTTTTTTTTTTAAGTCTGATTTAAACTAATAAATATATGGCTTAGATGATTTATTCATCCAAATAGGCTTTCTCAGTTTCTTCAGATTTGGGAAGTTAGGCATAGTAACCATTTTGGTACAGTGGCAAGGTGACTGATGCAGGTATCAGAACATCTGACTTTTAGTTCTGATCTGTCGTTCACTCATTCAGGCAATTAGTGAGACTCTTCAGTAGTCCAGAAGTCAGTGAATAGGACATGGTCCCTGCCCTTAGGAGTTAAGAAGTGAGAATGGGCAAATAGGTATAGGAGGAGAGACATGTCTGTGTACAAAAGACTATGAGAACCCAGGGGAGAGCACTAGAGTCCTTTCATCTCCCTTATCCTTAATTCTTCAATGCAGAGTGGAGCTGATGTCTGCTTTACCTATGCTCCATGATGGGTGATATCGAAGATCAAGAGAGACACATGGAGGGGTGCCTGGCTGGCTGAGTAGATAGAGCATGTGACTCTTGACCTCGGGGTTGTGAGTTCCAGCCCCATGTTGGCGTGGGGGCTACTTTAAAAAAAGAGGGAGAGAGACACATGGACATGTTTGTAAATTATAAAACTTTGCGGC
>NW_028026175.1:5161-10676 GCF_054177405.1 Leptonychotes weddellii
GCGCCTGGGTGGCTCAGTCGTTAAGCGTCTGCCTTCGGCTCAGGTCATGATCCCAGGGTCCTGGGATCGAGTCCCACATCGGGCTCCCTGCTCGGCAGGAAGCCTGCTTCTCCCTCTCCCACTCCCCCTGCTTGTGTTCCTGCTCTCGCTGTCTCTCTCTCTGTCAAATAAATAAATAAAATCTTTAAAAAAAAAAAAACAACTTTGCGGCTGTTCTTGTCTTGAGGTGTGTTGGTCTCCTAATCTGAGAAGTAAGGCCTTCATCTGTCCTTGAATAGGTATGTGCTAGGTACTGTAGCTCATCCAGCTGTTACAACAGCCCTGTGAGTTAGACCCTCTAATAATGCCATGAAGATTAGAGGTGACTGGCAGCCATGCTTTCCCAAGTAAGGAGCTGGATTACCACAGCTTTGGTCTTATTTCTTGCATATCTTGCCTGTTAAGAGATTGGCAATATAATCATTATCTGTACTACAGTGGCTCCCAGACGTTTTGATTTAGTGGGCCAGTACGGTCACCCTCAGCATTTTAGGAGTGATACAGGGTTACCAAGCATTTTCTGTTCTGCCAGGCAAAGACATTAAATCTTGTAAACTATCTATTAGACAAATCACGTGTTTACTCTGTGTTAACTAACTGGAATTTAAAAACTTAAAAAAAAAAACGCATCCTATCTATTAGACAATTATTTCACAAAAAGGAGAATACTTTATCAACCCCAAAGTAGCAGAAAAGATGATTTCAGAATACGAACTCGTCCACTATTAATTTTTTTTATCATGTGTTTGGTATGAAATGCAGGACAGTATGCATTGAAAAAGCAAGTCCCCCTCTTAGCCTTCTGCCCAGAGTACTCCCTTCCTCTGTATGTAAGTTACAGATGTCCTTGTTCCTCACTTGACTATAATGTTTCTTCCCTATAAAATATATTCCTAATGTTTCTTCCTTAAAGAATGTATTCCTATGTTTGTTTTACAGCTAAATTTTCCCTTGTTTCTTTTGGCCTCTGGGCTTTTGATATATTTAGGAAGGGTTATTCCAATCAGGATTATTTTCGAAAGTCTGCCATCATTTTTTCCTAGTATTTTATGGTTTTATTTTTATCTAAAATTTATTTTGTGGAAGATGCAACATTATTTCAGTTGGGACAGCATTGTTGATTGCATCATGCATCATCTGTCTTCCCGCCACTGATTTGAAAACCACTTGTAGTATATACCAAATTCTTCTATTTATTGGGGTGTCTTTCTGAACCCTCTCATCTCATTGACCTAGCTAGCTAGTTACTCATCCAGTCCATGTGCCAGAACTACATTATTTTATTTACTGTAGTTTTATAGGTAACCACTTTGGGGTTTTCTTGGCTTTTCTTGCTTTTGTTTATCTTTCCATGTGAACTTTAGAACCTATTTGTTTAGTTTTAAAAATAAACCCTTTGTAATCCTATTGGGATCTTATTAGATCATACATTAACTATTTTTTAAAAATTTTTTAAAAAGATTTTATTTATTTACTTGACAGAGAACGCGAGCGAGCACGCACAAGCAGGGGGAGCGGCAGGCAGAGGGAGAGGGAGAAGCCGACCTCCCGCTGAGCAGGGAGCCTGACCTGGGGCTCCATCCCAAGACCCTGGGATCATGACCTGAGCTGAAGGCAGATGCTTAACCGACTAGCCAGCCAGGCACCCCTTACATTAACTGTTGATAGCTTTGGGTTATGTTGTCTTTTGTGTTCCTCAGTCTTATTTTAAAGTTTGCTTCATATAGTTCTTGCACATTTCCTTTTGGATGCATGTTGAAAAAGGAACTAAATAGGTGGGTGTTGATATATAGATGAAGGTTTTGATTTCTGCATACTAACTTTGTACCCAAACTCCTTACCGAACTTTTTATTGCTTGTAATAATTTCAAATTATTCAGTCTGCTTTATTGAAATATAATTTACATACAATAAAACTCACCAATTTTAAGCGTGACTCAGTGAGCTTTGACAAATGTATATAGTTATGTAACGATAATCACATCAAGATACAGAACTTCCTGGGTTTTTTTCTGGTAAATAATTTATAATATCTGTAAATAATTATCATTTACTCCTTTCCCCTGTATTTATTCCTCTGATTTTTTTTTCCTCTGGACTAATTATATTGACCAGTAGTACCTCCAGGACAATATTAAATAATACTAGTAATGGTGCATATTCTTACCTTGTTTCTTGTTGACTTTTAGGATGAGATAAATGTGGGGCGACCTGATTGAGTGGGGGCCAGCAGTGGCGCAGGCAGTGAAAGAATTCACCTGAGCAGAGCAAAGGGAGATAAAAGTTTATTGAATATACCGCAAGGGAGAGACTGTCTGCTATGAGGCAGTGGGGTGGGGAGGCTGTTAAAAGGGGAAAGTGAGGAAGTATGGGAACATGTAGAATTTTCCTTTTTTGGTACTTGTATCCAGGTGTAAGTAACCCATTGGTCAGTTAGGGCTTATGGAAATTTTGAGGTGGTTGCCTAATGGGCCTGTTTGTATTTAGCCAGCGGTTTGGGGCTCCCTGGGGGCCTTCTATCTTACTCCATTTTCCATTGTTCAAGTTGGTTAACTAAAAGCGGCCTCTATGATAAATATATATATTTTTTTCATTTTGAAGGATTTACTTATCCGTCCTTTTTTACTAAGAATTTTTTGGTTTTATTGTTATCAGGAGTGGAGTTAGATTATATTAAATGCCCTTTGAGCTGTTACGAAGTTGCAGTCATTATAGTTTTTCTCCATTCAGTCTATTTAGGAATATATTAAATTAATAATTTTCTACTTTTGACCCACCCCAGCAGTCCTAGAATCATGCTTGTTGTCATAGAATGGGAAATAGATATTTGGTCTTTGTCCTCGGTTTCTGACACTTAGCTCCAAAAACCTTTGGAATTTGGGAATGATTAATGTCTTTTGTATGTTAATGAGGTGACGGGGTACTGGGGTCCCTAGATAGCTTCAAGATGGAAGCTGGTCACCAGAAAGACCTAGGAACTTGAAGCCTTATCCCCACCATCTGGGGAGGGTCAAGTAGCTGGAGACTGAGTTCACTCACTAGCAGGCCTGTGATTTAGATTTAATCAGAAATACCAGTGTAATGAAGCCTCTGTAAAAACCCTTAAATGATGGGATTCAGAGAGCTTCCTGGTTAAGGTGTTGGGAGGGTGGTGCCCTCAGAGAGGCAGGGAAGCTCCATCCGTCTTCCTGAACACCTTGGCTTCTCTTCCCTTAGGCTATTCCTGAGCTGTAGGCTTTATAATAAACTGGTAATAGTAAGTAAAAGGTGTTCCTGAGTCCTCGGAGTTGTTCGGGCAAATTATCAAACCTACAGAAGGTGTTGTGGGAGCCCCCAATTTATAAGCTGTCAGAAGTACAGGAGGGCCCGAGGCCTTGACTAGCCTCTGAAGCAGAGGCCAGGCTTGTGGGACTGAGCCCTTAACCTTTGGGGTCTGCACTGACTCCAGGTAGTTAGCGTCAGAATTGAAGTGAATTGGGCACTCAGCTAGTGCCCAGAGAATTGGTCGGTGTGAGAAAAAAACCCACACACATTTGGTGTTGGAGGTGTTGTGAGGAAAAACAGATCACTTGGTCATACATAGCATATTATTTTTAAATGTGCTGCTGAATGCTATTTGCTAATAGTTTTTGCATCAGTATTCATAAATACAGTTACTCCATGGAGATTTTTGTTTCCTTTTGAATGCTCAGAAGTGTTTATTGTCTTTATATTCAGTGGCATTTTTACTGGATGTGAAATAATTGGGTTATCCTTTCTTTTGTTGATGACTCTGTAGGCACAGCGCTGCTCTTCTCTAGCGTGGACCGCACGTTGGGGAAATACAAGGGCAGCCTGTGTTTTACCTGAACACTTTTTTTTTAAAGTTCAGTAAGTTTATTAGAATATACCTTACTAATTGAACTAAATCACTTTTTCCTGAAACATAGTGAGCCCTTTTAATCTGTGGATTTGAGTCATCTTAACTTCTGTTCTATGTGTCCCTTGCTGGGTTTTCAGCAATGTCTTTTCCGTGTGTTTTTTATTTCCATAATGGAAAAATATTTACATTTCTGTTCTACTTCTCTGAGCTTGGCCTGTAAATGTTTTATCTACTGTTGTTGTCTCATATCTTTTTTAAGTACTTGTAGCTAACTCTGTTTTACACACTTTCACAGAGGGTATTGCATTTTTCATTTTTTTTTTTTTTAATTCATGGGAATATATTTTTATTTACTGCATGGCAACATTTTGTGATATATGTTCTTTGCAGTTAGTTTTTCTTGTAACTTCCTTTTTGCTGGTGGTCTTCTTGGAGATCTTGGGCACTTTCTTTTTTTAATTGTGGTAAAATACACATAAAATTTGCTGTCTTGACCATTTTTAAATGTACCATTCAGTATGTGCTGGATCCTTTTTCGATCGTCATTCATCTTTGAATGAAGTGATTCTTCATCTAGAAATTCTCCCCGAAAATCTTCGGGGAAAAGGGCTGGCTTAGCTGGAGTTTTCCTTAAATATTCTATATGTAAACTGCGTACTTGCCTGTCTTGCCCTCAGACATCTGGAATCGGTGGTTGTGATGCCTCAGGCAGTCTCTCCATTGCCCTGCCTCGCTGATAGACTGCTTCCTGTAGGTTTGACCTGTGTGTGCGAGTCTTCATGCCAGATGGGTCTGCCTCCGTCACCCAGTCCCTGAGCCAGTTCCCACTGGTTGAAACAATGGATTGCTGGTTTTGCCCCCTTAGAATGAAGGGGTTACTTTTTCAGAAATAGGCTTGCACGCTTTGTCCGACATCTGTAACAACAGGCTTTCTCTTTCATTGCTTTCCCACACCCTCATCTGACCTTTACAGCATTTGGCGGTTCTTACTCATATATTGGGGTTTGGGGTCACACATGTCTCTAGTTTTGTCAAAGATGTGATGTTTCTGTTTCTCATTCTCCTCTTTGCTTTGTGTGATTCTCTAGTGGAGAAAGGGGTAAAGTCGTCTTTTTTCTGCCGTTTTAAAAATGATGAAATACAGTCTTCTAACTGAAATCAGTTTAGCATTTTGAAAAGCTTATTTTTTATGGTCTTTATTTTTTACCTGCTGATGAGAACTTTCTCGCTACCACTGGTTGGGAAATTGCTGCTTTTGTGTCATTGAAAGGTAACCTGATCTTGTTGAGGGAGTGGCTTCAGGGTTTTCTAAGAGGGATGTGTTTAGACCCTTTCCTGACTTCTTTCCATTAGCCTGGCTATTTCTGTCTTCCTCTGATTTTATTAGCATTTCATTTGGATCTTTGTCCTTGAGTACCCATTTCTTGTGTATATATCACTCTGCTGAGAAACTTGAGAAAGATGTGTCTCCTCTAATACCAGGTGGCTTGTGCTGCAGGAGTAAATGCAAACCATTCTCATCACCAGAACAGGAAGCACTTTGTGAGCTTGTAGGTAACAGACGTGCAGACTCCTGTGGCTTCCTCAGGTCTTGTAGTATGGAGAAGTTTGTAG
>NW_028026176.1:0-619 GCF_054177405.1 Leptonychotes weddellii
GGGGGGAGACCTCCCTGGGTGACTCAGGCCCGCCCTGGACCCCCGTGTTTGGGGGATGGTAGTTGTCCCTGTTACAGTCACTGCCTCGGGGCCACGGCTCGGCAGGGGCTTTGGGCACTGAAGCACGGTGTCCACGTGAGACATGTCCCCGCTGACCACAGCCCCTGCAGCCCGCTCCCGCGGGTCAGAAGCAAAGGGCCCATCTCCCCTGCCCGGATTCGATGTGAGGTTCCCTCCCTCCGGGGCTGCTGTCCTGCCCCGCTCTGCCCTGCCTCTGTGATGCTGGTCCTTCTGCTCCATCGGATGCTGTTCCGTTCTCCCGATTCCCCACCTGCAGACTCACCTGTGGTGAGCCAGGAGAGGCTTCATCTGGGACTGCCTTCCATTAACCTCACAGAGGATGGAGGCCAGTCTCAAGGTGTGGAAGAGGGCTCCCAAGATAGAAGCACCTCACGGTTGCAGAGCTCAGTTTACGACCCCATGATCGCGAAATCCCGCAGAATGGAAAGAACAAGGGAAATGGCGCAAAGCAAAGAGCACATGCTGAACGGAACTGGAGCATCCCGGGCTTTGTAGAGAGGATCAGGACTGGCGGTGCAGCAGGGCGGGGGGCCTGTCC
>NW_028026177.1:0-619 GCF_054177405.1 Leptonychotes weddellii
AGATCCACAGTCTTCTTTGATCATTGATCTAGTCTGTAGTCTGATATCTTCACCTGTTTTCAGTAGTTGACTTCAAATTTGATATTGTGAAGACTGCAAGATCTGTACTCAGTAGTATTGATCAGATCGCTTTCATTGTGTTTTTGTTCGTTCCCTGACACTTAATATTCAAGGGCTGCCCCATGCCAATCAGAACCAAGAATTTAGAAAAGCCACTGATATGGAGTCTTAGAGGCATGCTTGCAGAGATTTTTTTTTTTCGTACAAAATTTAGCTAAGACTGCATAGGCGGGAAAGAGGAAATGAAGCCAAAGTGATGACTTCAAAGTGTAGAAGAAAGACCAAGCAAAGGGACAGATCCAGGAAGGTGATGTCCCCAGAAAGTTAGGAGAAGATGTTCTTTCTCAAGGGCAAGGGAATAGGATGGGAGGGAGTCAGAGGACTGACTGACTCATCACTTAGGGGTAAAGGAATTGAATGTTTTGCATTTTTTCCATATATGGGAAAAAGGTGTTATTTTAGAGTATACAAAGCGGTCTTCATATCATTCCATTTAATCTTCAAAATAACCCATGAATAAAACACTATTCCTCATTTGAGGAAATTACAAGCTGAAAAA
>NW_028026178.1:0-619 GCF_054177405.1 Leptonychotes weddellii
ATATCCATCAATGATAGATTCCATTGGTAAAGTTTCTAGTGATAAAGGAGTATTTTTTTACATAAACGGGGATTTGATTATTGCCTTACACTTTGACCAAAAATGATCTAGCTCAACTTTAAATAATCCCACTTCTATTTGGGTAGCAGTTCACAGATTCCAAGAACATTCCTTCACATGAAAAACCAAGAAAATAGAGCAAGTATTGATATCTCTAGGTTACAGACAAATAAATGAAGGCTCAGAGAGGGTGATTTGCTCATGGTCACACAGGTAACAGAAGGCCAGAGTGGGGCTAAAACCTAGATCTCTAGATTCCAACATAGAGCTTATTTATTTGGACTATGATGCCTAATTTTCTGGCCTCAAGTCCACATTTCGTGTTCTTGCCCATATGTAAAAAACCAAAGATTAAATGTAATAACCATATTCCCCAACATGGAAAAAAAAGGCCTTAGACTCAACAGTTTAATTCACATCAATAAATCATGACCCACGCATGTGCGTACATGCACACACACAGATCCTACCTTAATATATAGTAAGATAATAAAAGAAATTAGTTATTTTAATTTAGTTTCACTTGATGATTTTTGTTAAAAGATAAAGGTGATTTCTT
>NW_028026179.1:0-619 GCF_054177405.1 Leptonychotes weddellii
ATTTTGGAGCAGCCTGCCTTAAGCCCCATCACAGTCATCTAAACAAATCTGCTATCTTCCTTTACGTCATTTCCCATACTGACTAGGATTAAAGCCTGGAAGAGAGACATGCATACTTGTGCCCTTTGGTGCTCTTCTCAAGAAAATTATTCTCAAGACTCATTCCATCTTTCTCCTCTTCAACCTTCTTCAATTTAGGGGTCATCAGATTCCCTTTCAAGGTGGAGGGGTTTACCCAAGAACTGTACACATTAACTTCACTTAATAGCTTTGTTCTTTTTCAAGAGGAAAGAACCTTTGTGAACATCAAATATGTTAAACAAATTCAGAGCATTAGATATGATGTTCCAAATGTTACTTTATCTTCTTTAAATAATGGCACCAACAAATTCATATTAGATAAAAGTAGATTTTATTCATTGTATTGCTCATAAAAGACATTCTCACTTTTTTGACCCCATAACATGGGTTAAAAAACATATAGCACATTCTTAATATGCTTCTCCAAATTATAGGCCATGGCATGATTTGTAGATTTATTAAATAGGCAAGAAGTTTTACTATGATATCAATGATGGGTCTATTAGAAAAAATAACCTTGATGGGCAAGAGAGGAGTA
>NW_028026180.1:0-619 GCF_054177405.1 Leptonychotes weddellii
ATATTTTTCTCTTAATAATACGAGCACTTCTCCCACATTGTTGAATAGACTTTGGTGACGTTGCCTTTAATGCTACGTGACGTCCCGCACTCTGGATGCGCTGGAATTTATTGGACTTTTCCTTTATTTTTTTTTATGCTGAAGTAGTTTCCACAAATTTGATTTTTACAGATGGGCGTCCTTTTGCAATTTTTGAAAACTACATCTTTAGTAGATTACTACATATGAAAATACTGCATCAAAAGTTGTGAATTCTTTTAGGACTCTTGGCACATCTTGCCAAGTTGCTTTCTGGAAGGGCATTCTGGTGTGTCCCACCTGCATCATATGCAAGTGCTCATCAATTAATCTTCTGTGAGCAATGCATATTTTAATTAAAACCAAGACAAAAATCTTTTTCAACGTGGTGAGTTGACAATGGTTCCCATTTTTATATATGTACTTTTGATACAAAGGATGAATGATTTACATATTTTTCTATTGAGGCATTGGTGTTTTTCTTACTGGTTTTAATATATATGATTAAATAGATCTATTAAATTATAAGTTATAAATATGTAATAGATTTAATTTTATATTTATATGTTATCAAGGCAGAATGAGTAGAAGTATATTACTC
>NW_028026181.1:0-619 GCF_054177405.1 Leptonychotes weddellii
TTCCACTTTTGCATCTGCAAAAAAAGTCTCGAGAACCAGAAATGAGTAGGAAATGTGATAGAGAGGATAATATATCTGTATATTCAGAACATCCTTCTGGGCAAAAGCGTGAGGAAATCTCGATCAAACAAGGCAAATTAGTGTGGATAAATAATGTAAAACACATCACCAGTGAGTTAAAGCGGAAGTTTGGTGAAACTTGTGAAAAACACAAAATTGCTCCTTATCCTAAGGAAGAGTCACGACGTGGTAACTTTAAAGAAGGAGCAAACTTAATGGAAATACCTTCTAACTTGACAAATGATAGACTTGATTGTGAGAAAAAGGATATATTTGCAGTGCCTGTCCCTCTAGTATTTCAGGCATTTCCTGAACAAAAAAAAGTCTAGTCTCAAATATGCTTGCCAGGCATCTTCTGATTTTTGTTTAAGTGAAAATAAATCAGACTGTGAAAATGATAACCAGACACTGAGCATGTTTTTAACAAAAATAAGAGTTTAAAAAGTGATACAGAAAATAAAAAAGTAAGGAACCCACTCGCTACGTTTGAAGTGAAAGAAGACCAAGAGTTTGACACGCAAATGGCAAAAAGTATGAACCAAAATAGCACTAATTCTAA
>NW_028026182.1:0-619 GCF_054177405.1 Leptonychotes weddellii
CTGGGATCATGACCTGAGCCGAAGGCAGACGTTGAACGACTGAGCCACCCAGGCGCCCCATAAATAAATAAAATCTTAAAAAAAAAAAAAGAAAGAAAGAAAGAAAAAGATGAGGTCAATCATCCTATGTTGTAAAACGGAAAGCTGCCCACAATATTTTCTAACTGGGGAGAAAAAGGAAGTGCAGAATAGTTAGTAATAATGCCATATTATCCAATTTTTTAAGAAACAGAATCTCATCTGTGCTTCTGCATAGGGAATAGTGGCCAATTCATTTCAGAGTTATTTTTCTTCGAAGGACGCTTTATGTTTGAGATTTTTTAAAAGGAAAGAAAAAATAATTAAGCGAAATAACCGTAACACCAGTCACTGTATGTCCCTGGCTTTCGTGCTTGTTACTCCAATTCTCTAACTGCTCCAAGTGCCTTCTCCTGTCTTTGGTCATTCCCGTGGGAGTAGCCAAGGCCCCTTTGAACATTTCCACTAGGCTTGAACCTGATCCTGAACCTGGGCTGAGGGCCCTGGGGGCCAGGGACGTTGGGACCCAGTTTAAAAGCCACCTTCCCAGGGGTGCCCAGCCACCTCCATCGTGGGACGTGCAACTCTTGATCTCGGGGTG
>NW_028026183.1:0-619 GCF_054177405.1 Leptonychotes weddellii
GCCAAGTCCTGGAGATGTGGCAATACCCCCAGATAGGTTTCTGAGCAGAGGTTCAAGAGCAGAGGAGATCTGCAACCCACTGTCCTAGTAAAGTCACATGAGGTGTCACTATTCCAGAGAAGAAATAATTACAACATCTATCTATATAAACCACAGCATGGCATGGGAGCAGCAGAATCATTTCTGGTCATTCAAGAGTGGCCTGGAAATAGTGAAGTAAATCGCAGACCAGAAGGGCCCACATAGATGGGAGCAAAGATCACCTCTGCAACCAGATCAGAACACTGATGGTGAACGAGGCTGGCCAGGCAACAGCTCTGGAACACCAGAGTCGCTTGGTAGTGTTAAGGATATGATGGTCCCCACCTCAACACCACATCTTGCTGATACTTAAGGCAACTCCAAAGAAAGAAGGATTCCCCAAATTTTATGAGGTTCATTTTCTGCTACTCCAATTAAAAAGGGGCTGAATGTTAGTTTCTTTTTTTTTTAATTTTATGATGTTATGTTAGTCACCATACAATACATCATTGGTTTTTGATAGGGTGATCCATGATCCCTTGTTTTCGTATAACACCCAGTGCTCCATGCAGTACGTGCCCTTCTTAATACCCATCAC
>NW_028026184.1:0-619 GCF_054177405.1 Leptonychotes weddellii
AGAGCCGAGGGCGGGGCCGGGTGGGGAGGGGCGTGCAGCCCGCGTGGGCCTCTGCTGTCCACGGGCAGCTGTGGCAGGTGCTCCTGCAACGCGGGCCTTCTCAGAGACACCTTTCCTCCAACAGATGGAGCGCGTGAGGCAGTGGGAAATCCGCCAGCTTCAGGACATCGAGGAGGCCACTCAGCATGAGCTCACCATCCAGGACGATTGACCCTCGGGGCCGGGGCCGGGGGGTGCGATGCTCTGGAGCTCGCACCTCGGCCGGACTCACCCGGCCCTCTGTCTGTCTGCAAACCCCAGCCCTCCTCAGGGCTTGCCCAGGTCCCGCTTGGACCGCTGCCCTCCCCGCGCTGCGCCTCTCGAGTCGGGTGGGGGCGAGCTAACGAGGCTCTCCGAGGTACCACCAGAGCGCAGGGCCCAGAGGGAGCCGACAGGGGAGGTGGACGCCCACTGCGCCACCCTGGGGGTGCCCACCACCCCTGCGGCTTCCCCAGTGTGACCCAGGGCACAGGATGACATTTTGCACGTACAGACCAGGGAGCGTGGCGACCCAGCCGCCCACACAGGGCTGGGGCCACACACCCAGCGGGCTCAGGATGCCATTCCGGGAGAGTCAGAC
>NW_028026185.1:0-619 GCF_054177405.1 Leptonychotes weddellii
CCACCCCCCAGTCCAGCAACCCTCAGTTTGTTTCCTGAGATCAAGAATTCCTCGTATCAGTGAGATCATATGATACATGTCTTTCTCTGTTTGACTTATTTCGCTCAGCATAATACCCTCCAGTTCCATCCACGTCGTTTTGCACTGGTCTTTATACTTCATTTTGGAGGCTTCTCTCAAATATGTGGTGATCCCTGGCCTTGTATTTGTATTTAAGAGTATGGCATAAAAAGCTTATTAGGAGCTCCCTGTGTGAGGATGGAACTTGCTGACTGATGGGGGGAGGCACGGGTGGTGGTGGTATAAGTCTGGCTCCGGGTTCACTAAGACGGGTGGAGCGAGCTAGGAGATGGTGTCTCCCTGATGAGCATATTGCCTTTTACTTATTCCCTTGCAATTAGGTCCAGTGCCTCACTCTTCTTTTTTTTTTTTTAAGATTTTATTTATTTATTTGTCAGAGAGAGAGAGAGCGAGAGAGCACAAGCAGAGGGAGCAGCAGAGGAGAGGGAGAAGCAGGCTCCCCACTGAGCAAGGAGCCCAACGTGGGACTCAATCCCAGGACCCCGGGACCATGACCTGAGCCGAAGGCAGCCACTCAACTGTCTGAGCCACCCAGGCA
>NW_028026186.1:0-10673 GCF_054177405.1 Leptonychotes weddellii
GTTCAGAGAGTTGTTGCTATTCCTTTCTTCGATCTCCTGTTGAGTTTGTAGGTGTTCAGAATGGTTTGATCCCTATCCAGCTGAATTCCTGAGAGGAGACGAAATCCAGGTCTCCTACTCCTCCGCCATCTTGCTCCGCCCCCCATGGAGGCAACTTCTTATAGATAGGACGCACAAAAGTGAATCTGGTCGTATCAGTCCTGTTTTATCTTGCTGTTTGACTCGAAGCCTGTTTCTCAGTGTTCCACATCTCTGAATTTTCATATTAAGAACTCTGCCTCAAGTCAGTTGGGAGAATTAGATGATCAGATGCAGATAAATAATCTAGAACAATGTGGCATCGAGTAGGCAGTCATTGAATATTGGCCTCTGCCATCCACAGGCAACTCTCTGCTTTGAAATTTCCAGAAGGTAGCACAGTGTTTCTACCATGGTCTTTCTATAGGAAAGCATGGTTCCTTGCCTTACATATTCAGCTCTGTAGACTTACTCTGTTAGATCCATGTGACAACATGCAAGGATGCAATAAAGCATCCTTTGTGAAAGCATATTGAATACATATAAATAGAAGTTTTATTCCAGCAGGGTTTCAGAAGGTAAATGACAAACATACCCTCTTGAGTCAAATAGAGGCTTTGAGAGGAAGAGAAACTGTAAGAGCATTAGAGGAGAAAACCTGAGGTATAGCACCTGACCCCAAATAGAAAAAAAAAAAATGGGGTAGTGATAGATAAAACTGTCTTACTTAAAGATGTTTGACATCTAGTCCTCATGTCTTAGGAATTCACAGAAACAGTAGAATGGTGGCTGTCAGGGACCAGGGGTGAGAGAAATGGGGAGATGTTGGGCAAAGGGTACAAACTTCCAGTTACAAGATAAGTTCTTAGGATCTAAATATACAGCATGGTGACTATAGTTAACAATACTATGTCATACACTTGGAAGTTACTAAGAGAGTACAGCTAAAATGTTCTCAACACACACACAAAAAGTGGTAATTATGTGATGGGATGGAGTTGTTAGCTAACCT
Organism: Leptonychotes weddellii; assembly: GCF_054177405.1. Taxonomy (NCBI): domain Eukaryota; kingdom Metazoa; phylum Chordata; class Mammalia; order Carnivora; family Phocidae; genus Leptonychotes; species Leptonychotes weddellii. The sequence continues at coordinate 1,031 of NW_028026186.1, forward strand.
TATTTGGTGATCATTCCCTGATATATGTGTATCGAAGTATCAAATCATCACCTTCTACACTTTAAGCTTACACAATGTTATGTATCAGTTATGTCTCAATAAAGCCATTAATAAAAAGAATTCACAGTTGGATTAGTCCTTATAAGATTATCCAAATTAAAAATACTTAGATAATTAATCAATAAGATGTATGAGCATTTTGTGAGAAGCAAAACTTACTAAAACTCTTTATAAATACCTGCCTGTAATATTGTTTTACCAAATACTATGGACACATAAATTCCCAGTTGATTGGGCAAAGAACCTGGACACAATGTGTGTAGATAGGATAAAGAATCAACAATCTTTTTTTTTTTTTTTAAGATTTTATTTATTTATTTGACAGAGAGAGATATAGCGAGAGCAGGAACACAAGCAGGGGAAGTGGAAGAGGGAGAAGCAGGCTTCCTGCCGAGCAGGGAGCCCGATGTGGGACTCGATCCCAGGACCCTGGGATCATGACCTGAGCCGAAGGCAGACGCTTAACGACTGAGCCACCCAGGCACCCTCAACAATCTTAATACCCTATATATATGGAGTTGAAGAGAACCTATTGGACTTTCTCATAACATCACCATGTACATCTAAATTTTCATAGTTCCATGTAAGGAGATCTTATTTTACCCCCATTTAATGGATAAAGCCCTTAAGACTCAGAGAATTTCAGTATTTTTTTCTAGTTTTATTGAGAAATAATTGATATATATCAGTGTATATGTTTAAGGTGTATAGCCTGATGGTATACAATTTACATATATTGTGAAATGGTTACCACAATAGATTTAGTTAACATCCATCATCCCCTAGAGATACAGTAAAAAGAAAAGAAAAATTCTCTTTGTTATGAGAAAGAATTCCTAGAATCAATTCTTTTAACAGCTTCCCTATATATCATACAGCTGTATTAACTACAATCATCATGCTGTATGTTACATTCCTATTACTTATTTACCTTATAACTGGAAGTTTGTACCTTTTGACCACTTTCCTCCAAATTTTAGTATTTTTGTCAGTCCAAATAAGTAGAGAAGACTGGAATTGAAATAATCTCTATAGTTTACTGTTCTTTGAATTTAGTATATAAACAAAAATCTATTTTTTTAAAATTTAACATTATCACTCAGTGTCCTCTGTGATAGTCCCAGTATCAACTTCATGTTCACAAAGTATCCTATAACCCGTCATACATGAGAGGAGGAGACTAAAGCCATGCCCTGGGGTCTAACCCTAGCTTGATCATGGCCAATGTGGTCTGGATATTTATACAATGCATAAGAGAAAAGGTGAGAAAAGATAAATAGCTCCCCCTGTTGAAAGCTTCACTCATAAGCCTTTGCATTCCTTATGCCCACTGCTATATCCCAACACACTACTTGAGTGCCTACACATGATTATTTTTTTCCCTGTATTTAATATCTTCCATTTTCTGTTAAAGGAGTCATCCTTCAATAGTCACTAAAACATCATGTGGAGTTTTCCCTGTTCTTTCTACACTGTTATTAAGAAAAAAAGTCCTGCTTCATTTCACTAGAATTTTATCACATCTTTATTATAGAACTTTGTACACTGTAATCTGGTTGCTTAGGTATTTCTATGTCTGCTTTCCTATTCTATTCAAATCGACTTGGGAAATAATTCTGCAACACATAATACTGCTTCTAAGATATAATTTCATTGATATGGGAAAACAATCATGATATATAAAGCATGCATAATTCAAATTAGAAGCAGCCCAGAGAAAACACAGCAAAATATTTACAATTACAACCACTGAATAGTGGAATTTGGGGGACATTTTTCTTTTTGCTTATCCCTTTTCCAATTTTTCAACACTAATTATATTATTTGCATACTAAAAGTGAGAGATAGTTGAGATGCTTACATTATTTTAGTCACTGATCAAATTCTGTATGAAAAACCACAATCTGTTTTAACTCATTAACTCAAACAATAAGGAATAAAGAGAATCTTTGACACAATGTAAGGAGAATAAAGAATAGAAACTAATGTCTAGGTAAGAAAAAATTAGACCTTGCAAAAAGGTCAAAGAATAACTGAGATTTTGAATAACTGAGATTATTCAACTAGAGAGAAATTACCATTGACTAATTATATAAAAGATAAACACATATAATTTATGATGACTAACTTGTCTATCTCAATGAGACTAAATTTTTAAAAAGGAAGGTAGGAAAGAAAAGAAAGAAAGAAAAGAAAAAGGAAAGGAAAGGAAAAGAAAGAAAAGAAAGGAAAAGAAGAAAAAAGAAAAGAGACAAGACTGAAACTCAGCAAAAGGGATTGAAGCAAAATATAAGGAAGACTTTTCTGACAGTGAAAACTCTTAAGTACTATACCAGATTACTAATGGAATAAGGAAATATTTATTAAGGCCTTATAAAACCAGTCTGGAATAATTTTCAGTTTGGCATATGTGCAGACAGGGGGATGCTTAAGTTGGCTTTTAAAGGTCCTCTGCAGTGCTTTGCTTTTATAGTATGATGGATTTTATAAGAATAACACCTATTTCTCATATGACACTAAGTGATTCATTCAAGACTTTCCAGAAGCCAAAAAACCCTATCCCCAGTCCTCTACTGACATGTAGTTTTTATTTCCTAAATCTCTAAGGTGGAAAATAGATTTTTTAAACGTAGGCACTGGGATTTTAACAATCTCTTAAAGCTTTTACATTTTGAATTCCCAACTCAGATCAAATTCATTTTATGCTCTACTAAATGCATATCATCTCTGAAGAGTAATTTTTAACTTTACAATCTAACCTTTCCTCTTCCTGTCTTCCACTTTGACTCCCCTACTGGCAAGACTGGTTTTAGTCCAAGATGCATTTTAGACCCTGGTTTCTTATTCATTTAGACTATGACATAAAATGTACTGTCATTTGTTGAAAAGGAAATTGAGAAGATGAGTAATGAGATGTCAAGGAGATCTCATATTTACTTCACACTATCCATATTGTTATTCTTCCTTATGATTGAATAATATCCAAGACTGAAATATTGATACTATTTCCCCAAGTTTAATTAACATTGCCTTGGTTGACTAATGTAGTTTCATTTTTTCTCATAATATGATTTCTTCTCTAAGAAAACATCTTTCAAAAGGCTTAAGAGCCCTTACTCTCCCATTGCTCAATAATAATATCCTTTTATTAACTGCCTTTGTTGTTTTAGGATCCCAGGAATGTAAATACATGGGAAAAAAGCAATTTTAAAAGTGGATAAACACTGGAGTGCCTGGGTGGCTCAGTTGTTAAGCATCTGCCTTCAGGTCAGGTCATGATCCCAGAGTCCTGGGATGGAGCCCCATATCAGGCTCCCTGCTCAGCAGGAGGCCTGCTTCTCCCTCTCCCATTCCCTCTGCTTGTGTTCCCTCTCTCTCTGTCAAATAAATAAATAAAATCTTTTAAAAAAATTTAAAAAATGGATAAACACTGTAACTTTTTTTTGGAAAAAATTTTTTACATCTCTTAATATACCCAAATTTAGAGTAGATATAGTACTATCTTTAACCCCTTGGTAGATTACATTTTTAAAAAAGAAAAAGTGCTTAGCCACTTTTATTCAAGGTGGAATAGGAATAGAGACAGAAGGACTATTTTCCTAAAAGTTAATTCCAAAATCATTATTTTAATGGAAACCATTCATTCATTCATAGTCTTTATTCTTTTAAGAACAATATAGCAGGTATTAGTATGCCATTTTATCTTTATCATATCTAATTATTTTCCATATTTACAAACCATATGCAGGAAATCATTTGACCAAACTAGCAATCATTAGAGTCCTGATTATTTCTTGAATTAAAAGGATTAGGCACTGTGCTAAGAAGTTAGGATACACCAGTGAAAAGACAGTCGAGGAGGTACAAAAAAGATATACAGACAAGGAAATAGGAAACCAGTTGACCCTTGAACTACACGGGTTTGAACTGTGAGTGTCCACTTACATACAGATTTTCAACAGTACCATAAACATATTTTCTCTTCCTTGTGATTTTTTCTTTTTTTTTAAATAGACATATAGTTGACACACAATGTTACATTAGCTTCAGGTGTACAACATAGTGATTCAAAAAGACCATACATTATGCTATGCTCACCACAAGTGTAGTTACCATCTGTTACAATATCATTGACTATTCCCTATGCTGTACATTTCATCCACATGACTTATTCATTCCATCACCCACTCCCCTTCACCGATTTTGCCCATCTCCCCACCATCCTTCTTTCTGGCAACCATCAAATTGTTCTCTGTATTAAATGGGTCTGTTTCTGCTTTTGCTTTTTTGTTTCACTTTTTAGATTCCATATATAAGTGAAATCATATGGTATTTGTCTTTCTCTGACTTATTTCACTTAGCTTAACACCGTTTAATCTTTCTTACAATTTTTTTAAAGATTTTATTTATTTGAGAGAGAGTGCACATGAGTAGGGGGAGTGGAGGGGAAGGAGATGGAGAAGCAGACTCCCTGCTGAGCAGGGAGCCCGACAGGGGCTCAATCCCAGGACCCCAAGATCATGACCTGAGCCAAAGGCAGATGCTTAACCAACTGAGCCACCCAGGTGCCCCTCATGATTTTCTTAATAACATTTTCTTTTCTCTACTTACTTTATTATAAGAATACAGTATATAATACATATAAAAAATGTGTGTTAATCAACTAAGTTTATGTCCTCAGTAAGGTTTCTGGTCAATATAGTTGGGTATTACTAGTTACGTTTTTGAGGAGTCAAAGTTACATGCAAATTTTCCACTACATGGGGATCAGCATTCCCAACCACGCCTGTTGTTCAAGGACCAACTATATAATGTAATATGATAAGGTCAGGACACAGTATGGCTCTATGAAGCATCCAAGAGCCTATATTTAGGAAATGTTTTTGCAGAAAATAAAAGTATACTGAGGCCTGAAAAATGAGTAAGAGCCAACAATGCAAAAAAGGCAAAGGGAAGTGGAAAGCAGGAGAGTGAAGCTCCGCAGACAGAGCAGGAGTGGAAGGAAGACTGCAGGTGGTTGTGTGTGAATTCCCAAAACCACCCCAGACCAGCACCATGGGTAGCACCTGGGAAGAACAAGTAAAGTATGCAAATTCTGCAGCCCCATCCCAGATCAAATGAATCAGAAACTTTCTGTTTAGAGTGCACCAATCTGTGTTTTAACAACCAATCACTCCATGTCATTCTAATGCCGGCTAAAGTGTGAAAAACACTGTGTAAGAGGAAGTGAAATTCAATTGGCAAGATTATATGGAATACTCAAAAGTGGATTAAGATTAGCCTTGCAAAATGAGCGATAAGGACCAAAAAAATTAAGACCTTATCATACCAGGACAATGATGACCCACAGCCATTCATTCCCATCACTTCCTTGGAGGAGCTGTCCCTGACTACCCTATCTAAAGCAGCCCATTAGCCACTTTTTCCCACAAATCAAGTTTTACTTGTGTCACAGAACTCATCACCACCTTATACTTTCTTCTTGCTTTGCTTTTGTTTGTTTGGGCCTGTCTCCTTTCACTGAGATGTAAGATCCCTGGGGACAGAGCCCTTGTCTGTCTTCTTTTATACTGCATTCCAATGTTTAGAATATTGTTTGGTATATAGTAGATACTCAATAAATGTCTGTTGAATGAATGGATCAATGTATAAGTCAGTAGGGTTGTAGAGGTGAGAAAGAAAGACCCAGGTCCCGATCTCATGGAGCTTATTTGCTGGTTTACATGACTAAATTTGCATTTAGATAGCATTTAGATTGCTTTGGGATAACTGGGGCAAAAACGGAGAATGGAAAACTAATTCCAGTGCCGTTGCTACCATCAATGTCCGAGGTGGTGGTGACCTCTACTACAGAAATGCCAGTGGGGGTGGAAAGAAATAGATAAAGTTATAACACATTTAGGAAGTGGAATCAGGAGTCTTCTGTGATTGATAAAATGTAAAAAGAAGGAGTCAAGGGATGAAGGGGTGAATTCCGACTTAAGCCACTGAAAGACAGAGACACTTCGTAGAGAAAGGGAGCAGAGAGAAGAAAAGGCAAGCAGGGTTGCAAATATTGTATGGGGCATAGAGATGCTAAAAAAAAATTATTTTTTTATTTGAAATTCACATTTAACTAGATGTCCTGTATTTTTATTTGATAATAAAATACAGCACAAAATCAAATAAAAGCTTGGTGAAATGACATGTACTAATCAACCCAAATTCCTTGTTAGACAAATCTAAATGATAAACCGAACACTGAATTCAAGTTACTCAATGATTTCATTCACTAACAAAAAAGACATTGGGTTGCCTTAAGTTCCCAAGAAGTGTGCACTTGTGTATCTTTTACATAGGAAACTAGGGATACCTAGGGAATTATTTTTGTTACTTAATATTTTAAAATAATTACTTCTATGTACATGGAAGGTAGATGAAGAGGGGATTGAAAGATTTTGCCAAGCACCCTATTGTCTAAGTTTAGATATTGCTAAACAAGATTCCACCACTTGAATATCCTCCCTCAAGAAATGGTTTTGTTACTGTGAGGTTCTTAGGAGGAAGACCATCTAGGCAAAGGAAACAGATTGATGTTCTTGTGGTTATGGTTATATAAACCTTTATATTCATTTAATAGTTTACAATGTTCAAAACATTTTCCCATTAATTTGACTTTATTTAAGGCTTCCAGTAACTCTGCAGGGGGGTCATAGGGATTTATCTCCATTTGAATAGATGAGGGACATGAGATTCTTTGAGATTTGATTGTTTTTCTTGCGATCACATCTCTAGAAAGTGGAAGAGATAACACTCACCCAGCACTTCCGGCACTAAGTTCAGAATTTGGGGTGCCTAGGTGGTTCAGTCTGTTTAGCATCGGACTCTTGATTTCGGGAAAGGTCATGATCTCACGGTGATGGGATTGAGCCCCACTTCAGGCTCTGTGTTGGGCGTGAAGCCTGTTTAAGATTCTCTCTCTCTCCTCCTCTGCTTCTTACCACCCCCCTCTAAAAACAAACTTAAAAAAAATAAGTTCAGAATTCAATTTCAAGGCAAGGTTAAAGGAGGGGAAGTAACATAAATGTAACAATATATGTACCCACAGAGATGTGCTTTCCCAGTGCAATCAGATGGCTATCTGAATGAGTACATGCATCCAAAGACTTGTGCAGCAAGGTGGCTATGGTGAAAAGCTTTCACAGAATCGCCTCTAGACACCGCAGAGGTGATACTCAGGGTACAAGAACTTTTTCTTTACCAGTAGCCAAGTGATGGTGGGACACCATTAACCTACCAGACTAACCAGTAGTAGTTGCTAACCTGAACATCTGAAGCAAAGAGTTAAAGCCAGTAGAAGCTGCCATTGCTCCAAGCTGATGAGGACAGGACAGTGGCCGGAAATGATCATTAAAGGAGTCAGCACGAGCTGGAGAAGCTGAGGAACACTGCTGGAAGACCCCTTGTAGGCAGAAGGTACAACGAGAGAGATGGAGTTGCAGGCAAAGGAAACCTAATTGTCAACCATCACTGCCTTATTGGCCATTCCAGTGAGAGTGGCAGTTTTAAGGAGGAAAAAAATCATCCTCTCTTTTTTATCAGAGTGAAAGTGGACGTCAGTCTATTGCTATGTCCCTCATTAAGGAGTGAGAGTGAAAATTACCTACTCTGCGGTGAGGTCGTTTTGAGGACCTGTATTTCCAGCAGAGAGATCATGAAAGTTCACAACCCAGGTGTACAGGAAACAGGGACAGAGCCTGACAGCATGTAGGCCCTCAAAATACACTTCCGCAGGCTCTGAGACCTTAGACTCTATTTCCTCCAGTAATAAATGGAGGGGGTAGGTTGGACGAGGTTGTTTTTAAATATTTTGAAAAGCCTGAAAGATTCTGTAGGTGCCCCAACAGTCAATTTCCAGGCACAAGTTGAGGCGAGTGCATACAGGTCCAAGCCTGCCTCTTCTTCTTAAATTAGATCAGCTCTTCTATATCCACATAGGGATTTGGCATATGAGTTTGTTTGAAGTTTATTTCCTGTGGCTTTATAAAATTGAAAAATATCTAGACTACATCATCTCAAACTTTTCTTCTAACTTGAGAATCTGCATTCCCCGGCAGATAGGTTATTCTGGTCTGTTTCCAAAAGTCTCCAAGTTCAGAATGCCAGCACATTCTACTGCGATTCATCCTTTCCCCTCTTCACTGCTTTGCCTCGCCTCCCACTCTCTTTCTTTCTTCCCACTCCCACCCCCAGGTTTTCCCAGTGACTGTAAATTCTATCATTATTTCTTGATTTCACATTCGCCTGGCATTTGCCTGCCATTCCCAAATCGACCTCAGGTTTGTAGGGAAGGCTCCAGCTGGAAAAATAAGCTTCCTGTTCAGGCCCATCCTGTTTCTAACCTGCTGCTGTTGTAAGAAATTCCCTTCAGGGATTTCTTTACTTCCTATTGCTTTGCCTTTTCTGCTATAAACCTCACAAATATTAATCTCTCCTGGTCCCCATTTTCCCTTACTGCCTAACTTTTTTTTTTTTAGTCTAAAATGCCTGCCAGTACTTTTCACACTTCATCATGTCTCCAGGAATACTGGCCCTAGGTTAGAGCCAGAGGCTTCAACTTGACAAACTGTGTTGCAAGGGGGTTTTCCCTCCACTCTGTCGGCAGCTGTCATCTTCTCTCGAGCCCCCAAACTGCAAATCAGCCAGCATCGGCAGGGGATCCTGGGATTTTGTAATTCCTACTCATTAAACAAAGAAGAAGAAGGTTGTAGCTTCTCCCCTCCCCTGATTTCTAGGAAAATAATTAGCCCATAAATCTATATTCTCTACTGTTTTCTCTTGATGAGATTCCGATTTGTAGAATCGGAAATCACACGAGAGGAGCTGAAAAGTCTATTTCTTGGAGAAAAATTATTTACAAGTAACATTTTGACTATAAGAATTGTATATTATCTTTTAACGGAAAACATACCTACACCAATATTGTTGAGTTTTTAAATTTTCCTTTGGGTAATTGTAGTAACAGTGATGACTCCAGGGCTGAGAGAAGTGTGGGCTCTCTTTATTTAGAGGAAAAGCAATCTAAATTGATGTGGCAAATTGTCAAGCCAAAAAATAAGTTAAAAGCACAATTTTCTATATTCTAGACACTATGTTCTATTAGCATACAGTTTAAAACCATGCTGAGACCATTGATATTTAGGGATTGCACTTTGTTTTACAAACTCATGTGGAATAAACGTTTGAAATTGCTGAAATTCCAATATGATCGGCATTCCCTTTCATTTTTGAGCAAAAAGAGAAATGTTGTTTAGTTCAAAGTCTGTAACAGCCAGCCCTAAGTGGTTATTCTAAGTGTTCTGTTTTTCTAGAACTTTTGCCATAATCAGTCATTCTTTTTTTTTTTTTGGTTACACAATCAGTCTCGGCAATTATATTCTTGTAAACAGGATGACAATTCTTATTAAACCTATGAAAATAATGACATTGCCACTGAAAGTAAAGAACTAGTGTCAAATGACAAAAAGAGAAGAAAAACAAGAAAATAAAGAACTAGTAAAAGTGTTGCTTCTGAATTATGAGGGGTCAGGAAAAATGTATTGTT
>NW_028026187.1:0-619 GCF_054177405.1 Leptonychotes weddellii
TGAGGAACCTCCATACAGTTTTCCAGAGTGGCTGCACCAGCTTGCATTCCCACCAACAGTGTAGGAGGGTTCCCCTTTCTCCGCATCCCCGCCAACATCTGTCGTTTCCTGACTTGTTAATTTTGAAAATAAAAGATAAATTAATGGAAGCTGAATATTGTGGAGTGTTTTATTTTCCTTTGTTTTTGTTTTGTTTTGTGTTTGTGTTTGTTTTTTAGCTCTCTTGCATTACAGTTCCCCAATATTGTGTTCAGGATGCCTATGGAATAAAACACCACAGTTGTTGACCATGCCCGCAACATTTCCCTAACCTTCTATCATCTCCTCACCCTACCCTCTATGTTACTATCCTCATCCCTAGATCCCTTCAGGAAGTCCTTATTTCCTCAGATCTCATTATAGCAATTATATTTGGCGAGCCTCTCTTGACCATATAGGGCAAGGTCTCAACATCCATTTGATCTACATCGGTGCTTCTCAAACTTGAATGTCACATAAGTCCCTTAGGTATCTTGCAAAAATGCAGATGATGACTCAGTATATCTGATATTCTACATTTCTCACAAGCTTCCATGTGATGCCAATACTATTGGTTTTTTAGTAGCAGAAATCTATTAAT
>NW_028026188.1:0-619 GCF_054177405.1 Leptonychotes weddellii
ATGGAACACTACATCAAAAATGAATGATGTAATGTATGGTGATTAACATAATAATAAAAAAATTATATTTATATGCTTGGAAGGAAAAAAAAAGTAAATCGGTAATCTACCTTTATTATAATAAAATATTATAATTGTCAGTTTGTGTGATTGATTCCTTTTGGAATAGGTCTTTATTGATAAGGTGAAATTCAGGGATTTCTACAGAGGTCACTTTTCAACATGGTCTCCATTTCTTAATTAACAGGCTAAGTGTTAATTTAAAAATCACTTATAGATTATTAATTTATTAGGATCTAATGTTTTAAAGTGCAATAAATTGTGAGATGTTATAATTTGTTGCTATTAAGGAAAGCCCAAATATTTACATAACACCTACTATGTGGCAAGTACTTTTCTAGGTGCTGGGGATATATAGTAAACCAAATAAGCCAACATGAATGATCTCATAGAGCTTATATTTTAATTGGGGGTGGGGGCAGAGAGTATATAAGTAAGTTAAGTTCTTAGCATATCAGATTGTGATAAATATATAAATATAAACAAGAGAGGAGAAGAGGGGTATCAGAGAGTAGTGGTATGATAATTTAAATAGGATGGTTAAAAAGACTCAGCAAGA
>NW_028026189.1:0-619 GCF_054177405.1 Leptonychotes weddellii
TGACACCCGTAAAGAAATATGAATAACAAACAAATGAAAGAGTGTAGACTTCATCATTGTAAATCTTTTTAAAAGAATCAAGGGTAGAATTTATATGGACACAACTTCTCTTACGACCCGTAAGAATACTTCCTAATAAAACAGAATCATATTTCCTGATCCTCTAGGTTTTTGGCTGAGGTTGAATGGCATTAGCTAAGGTCTAAAACAAGGATCTTTACCTTCTTCTTAAACTTTGGAACCCTCAAAGCATCATAAATCTCAAACTCCATTTTCAAAGACATAAATTCACTTTACCTGTTTGTTGTTTAAATTTCTAACAGCGCCTGTTCTCCAACCAAACATTTTGAGTTTCTCATTTAGCTGTAAGCAAGTAGATACCAGGTCACTTTCACTTTTTAAACTTAATTATCCAACTACTATCAAAAAAGCTTATATTAGGGCACCTGGGTGGCTCAGTTGGTTAAGCGTCTGACTCTTGATTTTGGCTCCGATCATGATCTCTGGGTTGTGAGCTTGAGCCTCCCCCCCAACCCCATGAGGCTCCTTGCTGGGTGTGGAACCTGCTTAAGATTCTCTCTCTCCTTCTCCCTTTGCCCCTCACCGCTCCCTCTAATAA
>NW_028026190.1:0-619 GCF_054177405.1 Leptonychotes weddellii
TTTTTTTTTTAAAGATTTTATTTATTTATTTGACAGAGAGAGACACAGCGAGAGAGGGAACACAAGCAGGGGGAGTGGGAGAGGGAGAAGCAGGCCTCCCGCCGAGCAGGGAGCCCGATGCGGGGCTCGATCCCAGGACCCTGGGATCATGACCTGAGCCGAAGGCAGACGCTTAACGACTGAGCCACCCAGGCGCCCCAAGGAAAGTTTTCTTTTTCACAGTGTTCTGGGTATCTTTTGTTGGGCCTCCAAGTGCTCTGTCTACACTTCTCCCTGCTGCCCTGCTCTTAAGAGGGCAACCCATCTGCTCTGTGTAAAGGGGATTGCCGTGAAAATACCAGAAGAGTGAGGTTGGGCTGTTAATCCTCCGCCTCCTTTCAGGATCACATGACTTGGCTGCATCACTCTGTCAAGGCCACGACTCCATGGGATTCTCTCCATATAGCTATTCTCTCTGCCTTCCTGTAATAGAACTTGCTCCTTCAAGTCTAAGAGTGGTAATGGCTCCCTGCTGTTGTAATGTTGAAATGAGATACTTCATTTTCCCTAATGGGTTTCTCTGAACCCTTCCCAAGCCATTCATCTGTCTATTTATCTATTTATCAGTTATCTATCATCT
>NW_028026191.1:0-619 GCF_054177405.1 Leptonychotes weddellii
CTCTCCTGGTTTCTGTCATCTACCAAGCTTCAGTCACTTCCCTCTTTTCACCAAAGTCTGGGGAACCCTGACTCCATCCCCTCTGAATCATAACTGGAAAAAGTTAATGCCCTTAAGAGCAAATTGGCCAGCACCTCAGCCACCCAACACCCAGTATCAAAGAGTCATCAGCCAAAGCAGATCCATTTTTTTTTTTTTTTAATGACAGATGGTTGTATGATAACTGGCATCTCCCTAATCATAGTCATTGTCACACTGTGGGCTCTCTCCCCATTTAGACTGTAAGATTCAGGAATACAAGGACTTTTGTCTGACTTATTTACCTGTTGTATTCCTAACTCCTGCCATGATGTATGACACAGAGGATATTTTAAGTAAATATCTGTTAAGAAAAATAAGATGGAAAAGCAGAAAAGAATGATTTAGAGGTAGATTCTGGAAATAGGTTGCCTCTATTTGAAACCTAGGTTCTCTGCTGATTATGTGTGAGACCAGTGCCAAGTCCTTATTCTCAGTGTATCTCAGTTTCTTCTTCTTTTTTTTATTTTATTATGTTATGTTAATCACCATACATTATATCATTGGTTTTTGATGTAGTGTTCCATGATTCATTGTTTGC
>NW_028026192.1:0-619 GCF_054177405.1 Leptonychotes weddellii
CCAGTGAGGGAGAAGAGGGCAGACCCAGAGAAGCCAGTGTGAGAGCTCAAGACAGGACATTTGGAAAGAACATGGTGGGCCTCTGACATACACTCACACACATATATATGCATGTGCGTTCGCACACGGACACAACACATGCATTCACACACGCGTATACACATGCATACAAACATACACACATACTTACACAGGCACAAGTACATATCTATTTGTCAAATAAGCCAAGGAATCGAGGGATGATTCGGATAAAATTTGGGAAAAGAATGGAACATGCCACTGGAGAGTCTTAGACGTAAGTGGCTAGCACTTACTTTTAGCAAAGGCAAAGGGAATCAAAACATTATTAAAGACAGCAAAAAAAGCACCCTTTTACAATGTTCAAGTCAGAGCAAGAAAGAGACAGAGGAAGGAGCTCGAGGTCTGCTGTGAGGGGCACTGACACCAAGTCAAAGGATCAAGAAGTCGCTGGTCTTTGCCATGGCCGGTCTATAGAAAAGCCGCCCTTCCTGCTGCGGCCTGGAGGTCTTGCCAGAAGTGGATTCCCAGGCTCACCGGTGGCTGACGGGGGCCACGTGACCAGTCCTGGCCAACGGGACGTGGACAAAGAGAAGCACCC
>NW_028026193.1:0-619 GCF_054177405.1 Leptonychotes weddellii
TTATAAAAATCCTCACATACTACATATAAGAAAGAGCTCTTTTAGTGAAATGAGATGACAAACAGCTTAGGCTTTTCCATTGTAGAAATGTTTATACTTTGTTTCATTAAAATAATGCCAGTTATGATTTTGGTTTACAGTTGCATCTTACTGTATTGTGGTAGTAAACATAAACCAAGATTTTTTGACTGTCTTCCCGATGATAGGTGAGTGTCTGTGCTCTTCCCTTGAGTCTAGGGAGGTTATGGTGGATTCTACCATTAACAGTAAAAGTAACGCTATGTGACTTCCGGGCGAGGTCAGAAAAGGCCATTCAGCTTTTGCCTGATTCTCTTGGGATGCTTGCTCTGAGATAAGCCAGTCACCACAGAAGAAAGCTGCCTTCTCTGTCTTTACCATTTTGGAAAAAAAGAACATTACAGAAAGCTGTTATATGCTGAGGGACAAAGTATGATGTAAAAAAGGGGGGTAAAGTGAATAAAGGTAGAATATGCTAATAGTACTTGGCTCTGGCTGTTGGGATTATAAATCATAATTTCCAGCCCTTAAGATTATATTGGACTTTCAGGGCGCCTGGGTGGCTCAGTCGTTAAGCGTCTGCCTTCGGCTCAGGTCATGA
>NW_028026194.1:0-619 GCF_054177405.1 Leptonychotes weddellii
CTCTCTCAAAAAAAAAAAAAGAAAGAAAGAAAGAAAGAAAGAAAGAAAGAAAGAAAGAAAAAGTAAAAAAAAAGAAATATTAGCTTTTTTATTCAGTAGACTTCAAGAGATGATAAAATTTTATACATTTTCCTCTCAAGATATATTGAAACTTCAACAGGGTAAACTGAAAAGGTGGTTAATCTTACTTAGAAAAACAACCAAAAAGGTAAAGTGACTTACAAAGATTTCAATTTTACTCTGTCATAGGTTGAATGTAAACTATGTGAGAGCAATGTCCTTGCCCATTTATTTACTGCTGTACCCAGAGTTTAGGACAAGTCCTGGAATATATAGAGTCTTAATAAATGCCTATTGTTGAGGTGACATTTCTCTGGCTTCAGTCTCCTTTTACATCCAAGGAAAATCTCATCTCTGTTTCTTTCATTTGAAACTACAGACTAAACTAAATCAAAACATTTAGAGGACTTGTTTTAAAGAGCAATTTAATTTATAAAGTGAGTGTGTCTAAAGTGAGATTTGTTCTTAGATAATGCAAATTAAAAAACAAACACCAACTAATCTTTTAGCTAGATAATCACAAAATTTAAAGTAATAGGACCTGAATCTATCATTATTT
>NW_028026195.1:0-619 GCF_054177405.1 Leptonychotes weddellii
AGTACCGTAGGTAGCCATGATCTAGCAAGAAAGGAAACCAAGCACAGGACCGATCTCCCAAATCCTATTCTACGGGGGTGAGATGCGGCAGCTCTATTTTCGCTAGCCCTCCAGGTCTGTTACACCCCAAGTGAGAAAACTACGGCTCTAGTAACTGCAACACCCACAGCCTCTTCAAAGGGAAACACAGTGTTCCCAGTGACCACCATCTTTGAAAGTTCCTTGGCATAGAAGGCCAAAGCCCCCTGGACCAGGTACCTGCCCAGAAACAGCCGCTCAAAGGGCCGCTTTCCATCAAAGCTTTAAAGCTTTTGTCATTAGTGACAAAACCAACAGCCAATCTACAGGAGATATTACAGCCCATCTAAACTGGTACTGGAGAATCAGAAGAGGGTACTTAATCCAAACCAGAGGGGAGAAGACAGGAAAAAAACAGAGCCAAGAGTAACGGAGTCCTGTTGATGGCATTAGCGTGGCGGGAAATGCAGTGCGGCCAACTGCCAACAGGATAGCCTGGTCCCTAAAGCCTCAAAGGTCATGGCCAGCTTTCTGGCCCCTGAATGCTGCACTGGCACATTAGGCTAGGGTACGCAGACCAGCTAAGCCCGGCTCCTGAGCG
>NW_028026196.1:0-619 GCF_054177405.1 Leptonychotes weddellii
TTGCAAGAATTGTAAAAAAAAAAAAAAAAAAAAAAAAAGTGCTCAGAGCAGGACTGTGAGCAACAAGACTTGAACAGCCCCATGAAATGGCTTCATTGTGAGCCCCAAATTCTCTCCGTCAGAATGGAACAGAAGCTCAAGTTTCCCACCTGGAAGCACAGAGTAAATATGCCGCGTTATAACAACTACTTGAGATGTGACTCCACTTGGACCCGAGCCAGGGCACGTCACCCCAAGCTCGCCAGCTCCAGTGCCTCTTCCTCGCATGCCCCTGCCACCCTGGCTGAAACCTCTGCCCTCTAACGTCTCCAGAAGACCCTTCATATCCACAAGTACGAGCGCGGGGACGCGCGCGCCGGCCCGGGGAGCCCTGGGCGAGCCCCTCCAGCTGGGCGCACTGGATTGGAGTCAGTTCCCTCGGAGGACACACTCCGGGCCCGCTCCAAGGCTTCCTCCCAGCTTTAAAACCACCACCAGGAAGCCTGCGGAATCGTCCCTTCGGCCCTGCCAACAACAGGGACAGCAGCGGCGGTGCCCTGGGCTCGTCCCTGGGCGGACACATGTCCCCACGTGGGGCACTGGCCGGGAGAGCTGGGCAGGACTGGCCACTTACACAAAA
>NW_028026197.1:0-10673 GCF_054177405.1 Leptonychotes weddellii
TTTTCTGTTCAGAGAGTTGTTGCTATTCCTTTCTTCGATCTCCTGTTGAGTTTATAGGTGTTCAGAATGGTTTGATCCCTATCCAGCTGAATTCCTGAGAGGAGACGAAATCCAGGTCTCCTACTCCTCCGCCATCTTGCTCCGCCCCCGTATGATTATGTTTTTATAGCATGATCAGACACACACTGTATCTAATCAACTGGTTCCCACTATATATAACCAAAGTAGAAATAATCATTTCCAATTAAATTTATCCAAATATTTAGAGAAAGTTGATTTTCCTTTCCTTCTGAAGTACAGAAATAAAGATATTATATTTTAGAAAAATAATCTTAATGATATTTAGGAGACCTGGGTATTTTATGGAAAGAGGCTGAGTATCATTACAATTAAGCAAACTCGGGTATTAAATATTTTTTTAAATATTAAATTTTAAGGGAAGTGGGAGGTACAGGCTTCCAGGTATGGACTGACTAAGACGTAAGGATGAAAAGTACCTCATAACGAATATAGCCAGTGGTATGGTAATAGCACTGTATGTTGACAGATGTCAGCTACACTTGTGGTGAGCATAGCATAACATACAGAGTTTTCCAAACACTATGCTGTACGCCTGAAACTAATGTAACATTGTGTGTCAGCTCTACTTCATCGAAAACAGTATATTAAATTCTAGTCATTTCAAACTAACATTTGGAGTTCTGGCCCTTTAAAAGATTTTATTATATTATGGAAAGAATCGTGGGCACCAGGGAAGAATTTACCTTGTAATGTCAAATTGCTAGGAAAATCTAACAACTGCACATTTCCGCACCCACCTAGGAGATACATGGGAATTGCTGATTATTCTTCATACGGTGAGAACAATTTAAGTTTATTTATGCAAATGGATATTAAAGACCTACTGCCTTGTCGAGCCGGACAATTTATTACATTTCAACAATAAAAGGCATCTCCAAAACAGGCCTTGAGGGCCACTGCCCAGCATGTAGCTGCTGATGGAATGGAATTCTACCTGCTAAACCTGTTCTCCCATGACGAGATCAAAGCAGCTTTTTAAATTTTAGACTAGTTTATGAACCTCAAAGGAACTATTCCACATCACACTTTTGTCCAGATCTATGCACTCACTTAAGCCAGGATTCATATTCAGCCAGGGATGGGAGGTGCTGGAGTCTCCTAAGGATTGTTGCCCTTGAATCTGAAGTAGAAGTTTCAGGAGCGAGCAAGACACAGATCCTCAGACCCAGCCTCTTCCAGGTACTTGATAGGAGCTGGGCCACTAGCATGAAGAGCTGCAAAAGGAGAGACAGATCCAGAAAGCACTATCCTTTTCTGGTGTAGCTATATGCCCAGCACCATGCTAGGCACTAAATTAGTGACAATGACACAGATACAATTGGTCACGATCCTAACAATCACATGTGATAATGGACTTCTTACCTGGCCTTTTTCTTCTCCTTGCCTCATCTATCTTCTAACAAAAAAGTTGAAAAGGAACAAGAAATGGCCTGAATTCATACAGGCATTCACAATCCCACATTAACCACGGGGTCATGGGCTTGCTCATGTGTATCCCTGATTATTCTCAGCCACCCTGTGATGAAGCATTCTCATCCCCACTTTACAGAGGGGCTAGATAAGGCTCAGAAGAGGCCATTACCTGTCTTCCCTCTCGTGGCCGCCTTTAGATGAAAGCAGCTCCAGGACACCCCCAGTAGAGAACCCACACTCACCAGGGCAGAGCAGGACCCCAATGGCTTTACCTACAAGACTGCCTGGGCACTGAGCCCCACAGCTGGAAAGAGGCAACTTGGATCTGGATGCTTTTGTCTCCCCTCACCCAAGGGAGATTCAGCCCCACCACGGGGACCCACGCTTTCAGCTGAGTCCCAAACACCTGAAGGCTGGACTCTGCAATCCCCCCCAAGCATGTCTGTCTCCATAAAAAGTCATCACAACTGAGATGTTGACTTCTGGTTTCTATGGCAACCATGAAGGACAGGTTGCCTCTCCACACAGGAAATGCCTCCCGCATAATTATCCATGCCCTGACCTTTCCCTAAAGGCAAAATGCCTTAGCTCTTCAGGCCACCACATTAGAAAGCACAGTAATTAGACTCTCTAGACTGAGACCTATGCAAATGAGGGAACTCTGCTGATGTTGATGGCACAAAGAATATCCCTGTCCTCAGGAATTTTGATTAAGGGAAAGCAGGCAGCAACCTCTTAGATCTAGGCTGTAGCAACTTCTTTTTTTTAAAAAAAGATCTTATTTCTTTATTTGAGAGAGAGAGAGAGAGAGAGCACATGAGCAGGGGAAGGGCAGAGGGAGAAACAGACTTCCCACTTAGCAAGGAGCCCAATGCAGGGCTTGATCCCAGGACTCCGGGATCATGACCCCAGCCAAAGGCAGCCGCTTAACCAACTGAACCACTGGGGCACCCCTTGCGGCAACTTCTTACTAGACATGTCACTGGAGGCAAGGGAAACAAAAGCAAAAATGAACTATTGGGACTTCATCAAGATAAAGATCTTCTGCGCAACGAAGGAAACAATCAACAGAACTAAAAGGCAACGGAGGGAATGGGAGAGGATATTTGCAAATGACATATTGGATAAAGGGTTAGTATCCAAAATGTATAAAGAATTTATCAGACTAAACACCCCAAAACCAAATAATCCACTTAAGAAATGGACGGAAGACATGAATAGACACTTTTCCAAAGAAAACATTCAGATGGCTAACAGACATGTGAAAAGATGTTCAACATCACTCATCATCAGGGAAATACAAACCAAACTGTAATGAGATACCACTTCACACCTGTCAGAATGGCTAAAATCAACAACGCAGGAAACAACAGACATTGGTGAGGTTGAAGAGAAAGGGGACCCCTTTTGCATTGTTGGTGGGAATGCAAACTGGTGCAGACACTGTGGAAAACAGTATGGAGGTTCCTCAAAAAGTTAAAAATAGAACTACCCTATGACCCAGCAATTGCACTACTAGGTATTTATCCAAAGGATAAAAAAATGCTGATTCTAAGGGGCACAGGCACCCTGATATTTATAGCAGTACTATCAACCAATAGCCAAATTATGGAAAGATCCCAAATGTCCATCAAATGATGAATGGATAAAGAAGATGGGTGTGTGTGTGTGTATATATATATACACATACATACATACATACATACATACACAACACAACAACATGGATGGAACTAGAGTGTATTATCCTAAGCGAAATAAGTCAGAGAAAGACAAATATACGATTTCACTCATATGTGGAATTTAAGAAACAAAACAGATGAACATAGGGGAAGGGAAGGAAAAATAAAATGAGATAAAAACAGAGAGGGAGGCAAACCATAAGAGACTCTTAAATACAGGGGCGACTGGGGGGCTCAGTCGGTTCAGTATCCAACTCTTGGTCATGATCTCAGGGTCCTGGGAACGAGCCCAGCATCGGGGGCTGCACTCAGCACTGAGTCTGCTAGATATTCTCTCTCTCTCCTTCTCCCTCTGTTCCTCCCCTTGCACGCTCTCTCTTTCTCTCTAAAATAAATAAATAAAATATTTTTTTTAAAAGAGACTCTTAAATATAAAGAACAAACTGAGGGTTGCTGGAGGGGAGGTGGGTGGGGGATGGACTAAATAGGTGATGGGCATTAAGGAGGGCACTTGTTGAGATGAGCCCTGGGTGTTATATGTAAGTGATGAATCAGTAAATTCTACTCCTGAAACCATTACTACAGTATATGTTAACTAACTTGAATTTAAATTTAAAAAAATGAATTTTGATTAAGAGACACTAGGGGGTGTGTTATCAGTGCACAGATCCCCAGGGAGGTATCCTAGGGTTCTTGGAGATGAGCTAGTCCTTGCAGGGTCACCATGTAAAATCACGGTCATGCTGAGCAGTTAGCCATCTGTGCCAGAAAACTAAGAAACTGTTTATAATCATGTGACTGAATGATCTAGATACATACACTACAAATGTCATTTAAGAAGTCTCAGAGTTACCTCTGGAAAACAGTAATGGAGGTTCCTCAAAAAGTTGAAAACAGAACTACCCTACAATCAGCAATTGCCCTACTAGGCAGTTACCCAAAGAAAACAAAAATACTAATTCGAAGGGATACATGCACTCTGATGTTTATAGCAGCATTGTCTACAACAGCCAAATTATGGAAAGAGCCCAAATGTCCATTGTCTGACGAATGGATAAAGAAGATGTGGTGTGTGTGTGGAATATTACTTAGCCATAAAAAGAATGAAATCTTGCCACTTGCAATGACATGGATGGAACTAGAGAGTATTATGCTAAGCAAAATAAGAGAAAGACCAATACCATATGATTTCACTCACATGTGGAACTTAAAAAACAAAACAGAGGATCATAGGGGAAAAAAGAGAGAGGCAAACCAAGAAATAGACTCTTAATTATGGAGAACAAACTGATGGTTACCAGAGGGGAGGGGGTGGGAGGATGGGTTAAATAGATGAAGGGGATTAAGGAGTGCACTTCTCCTGATGAGCACTGGGGTGTCATATGGAAGTGTTGAATCACTTAAATGTACACCTGAAACTAATATTACACTGAATGTTAACTAACTGGAATTTAAATAAAAATTTAAAAAAGGAGAGAAGTCTCAGAGTTATCTTAGGGAGGCAAGACTAAACTATTACAGTCAGTTAGTAGGCAGAAACCTAGTCAATTAAATGGTACATTGGTTTGTCCTGGGGAATTCTTATTCTCCATTCCTGAAATTTTCTTCCTGGTGTATGGACATCCACGGAAAAACACGTCCAACCTCTCCATACACTCACTCCTCTATCTAGACCATGAATCACTTACCTGATTAGTGAGGGTGGAGGAAAAATGGGAGGCACAGCCCAGGACCTCCCTTCAAAACTCTTGTAGCAAGCTCCTCTTATGGAGCAGATATTTTCCTCTGTCCTCAAAGATGGGTCTAAAAATAGATCCACAGCTCTTCTAATCTTTTCTTTGTCTTGCTGGACCCCAAACAATTCCTATGGTCTTGCTCTAATATGCTTAGGCCTTTAAGGGACCCCCTCCCCAAAAAAACACCCTTTCTCCATATTTAGGCTCTGAGGCAACCGAGAAATAGGACAAAGGAATAAAGAGAAGAGTACATCAAATTTATTCATTATAAAAATGATGTTGGAGAATGTGGCTTACATTTGTCACAAGGCAGATGGGATTCCTATAACTGAACCCCAGAACTGGACAGACGTTTCCACCCAGCAGTGCTGCATAGGGACAATCAGTAAGTTCAAGGACTGAAATGCATATGTATATGCAGTCTGATAAAGGCATCCTGGCTATGTGTAGTCAAGAAAAGTGGCTTCTTTGCAAGGCTATCTCTAGAGCAGAAGAAATTACTTCAGGACTTTTTTTTAGATAATTTCTCAAAATTAATAATATTCCTTGTTCTGATTGTATACTCAACAAACCACCTTCTGAGGAAATGGCTTTCTATGTGCCTCAAGGAGCAGTGTGTAGCAATATGCATTCATTCCCTTATAAAGCATAATTGCAGTAGAGGCTCATCATGTGAAAGATGATTGGAATAAATTTCTAAATTGAGGAATAGGATGAAATTTACATACATCATTCTAAATTTCTCCTAGAAATCCCTTCAAGAAGCAATTAAGGAAGTGTTCAAAATCTATACCCATACAAAAGCTCACATGCAGACTATAGCCAGGCAAGTATAGATAAAACATGCAAGAGCATATTTCATGTAGGGGTATATACATATGTAACAAAACTCTGAAGAAATATATGAAGAATGAAAAATCCAAATTCTTGTCAGTGGTTACCCTTTGATAAGAAGGAAGCTGATGCAGTCAGAAAAGTACTTTATTTATTTATTATTTTAGAAAAGTACTTTAACTGAGTTACAACTGTATATGCAATATTTTATCATTTAATAGGAATACATAGAAGTATGGTATTTTTATAAATTCTGTCTAAAATATTTTATACTAAGCATCATTTCTGTGAGCCTATATTTCATTTTTACATGATTCATATTAATTTAGAAATTGTGGGGGAAAAGTTCAGTCCAGAATGAATTATATCATTAATCAGCAATCTTACCATTCACTGTACATATATGTAAAAAAAAAGAGTACCATCTTTGTGTCTTTCCTCCCATTACACACTCTTTGCATGCATCTATAATGTATATTTACTACATGTGAGTTTCACACATGACTCAACATTTGCTAAATATCATGAAACCAGTTATTAAATATCCTAAAGTTGACAAGCAACTCATCTGAGTGCAAAGTCCACGTCACTAACCATTGGGTTTACAATCTTCTCTGTGTTAAAGCTAAGTTCAGCATAGAGCAAGTGACTACCCATGATACTATAGGACGGACCAGTGTGGTATTTGGGACCCAGACCTCTTGGTTTCTGTCTGTTGCACAACAGACCCATCTTGATACTCTGTTATTCTGTACTGTCTCCTTTCTGAAGTTCAAAGGAAGGTGGTATTTCACTGTCAACATGGAAGGTAGAAGTTCAGAAACATTAAAAGCAATAAAGAGGTGGTTTTCGTTTCATCATTTCCACCATCTTCAGGTAATTCATCCTATAAAGAAATATCACCTAAGCTTATCCATCATGTAAATATGTATGCATTTTCTTTCCTTCTGCTCAATCCAAAAAATCTCTATAAGATGTTCATTATTTTCAAGACATCTCTTTTGTGAGTGGAAGAACACAGCAAAAATCATACATATTTGCTGAAATATTATGTATCAGATGCTTTCTAAAGTTTTGCTCATTTCTCATAACAGCTCTCTGAGCTTAATATCATTATGCCCATTCTAAAAATGAGCAAGTTCAATCTAAAAATGAGCAAGTTCAAGCTCACAAAGGGTAATTCACAACTCCACTCTCACACACATCTTTAGAGGAAGGAATGCAGTTCTACAAAATATGTTCATTACATATATTTTTGCCCCTACTAGTACATTTTACTTATTTTTAAGCAACTTGTCTTTTTAACTCAGCATGATAGCCCAGGATATTAATTTGCATTCTTTTATATATTGTAACTGGGGATCTTTTTTTAAAGTTTAATGAGCATGTATATTGCTTATTATGTGAATTATCTCCTCATATCATTTTGATCATTTCTCTATTCATTAGTTATACTTCATTCCATATCAAGGATATTAAGTAGGGTACTTAAGGGTTTAATATAAAAGTACCACTAGAACAAAACAACAACCATCCTAAGTCCTAAGTAAAAAGAGAGAACAAATGAAACACACAGTCTCATGTAAAAATATATAATTTCTATGAGTTTATTAACTATGTGACAAAACTGAGCACAAATGATCAAACACACTGATCATATCAGTTAATGTAAGTGCACTGAATTCCCCTAGTAAAAGTAAAGCATTTTCAAACTGCCTATTGGAGGAAAATTCAAAACTATACTTTTTCCAGAGGTATACCTAACACAAGGGAATTCAGATCTGTTAAAGATTTTGAAATAAGGGAATATATATATTAGGACTTGACAATAACAAGAAAGAAGGGGTTATAATCTTGGTATGTGAGAAAGCAGAATTGAGATTAAAATGAGTTTAAAAGGACAAAAAGGTAGTTTCTAATGATAACAGCTAAATATCACAAGGATGATGTGCAATATTTATACTCATATACACAATCACACAGCAAAATATTTATAGAACAAAAGACTACAGTAGGTAAAGGGGAAACAGAAAGAAGCACACTAATAATAGATGATTCTAACACACTTCTCTTAATCCAAAAATGGTCAAGTGGAGAAATATTTTGTAACTGTAGAGAAGAAATAATAAACATAATCCCAAGGGCAGATGTTATAGATAGAGATACTAAATTGAGATCCCTATTAGACAAGACACTTTTCAGAAGAGCATGGGATATTCATGAGAATTGATTCTATTAGAGATCGTTAAATCTTGGGCCCAAATGGAAATACATATTGAAATTGCCGAATTTTAGGAGGATAATGATAATGAAAACACGACATATCAGAATCAAGCTAAAGCAACTGTCAGAGGGTTTTTGAAGCATTAAATACCTACATGAGGAGTGCTAAGTGGGAAAAATGGGTGAAGGAGTCAAAAGGTACAAACTTCCGGTTATAAAATAAATTAGTCATGGAGATGTAATGTTCAACATGGTGACTATAGTTCAAGAGTTAATGATACTCTCTTACATATTTGAAAGTTACTAAGAGAGTACATCTTAAAAGTTCTTATCACAGAAATAAAACTTGTAACTATGTGAAGTGATGGGTATTAGCTAAACTTATTGTAGAAATCATATGGCAACATATACATATATCAAATCCATTATCTCGTACTCCTTGAACTTATGCAATGTTGTATGTCAATTATATCTTAACAAAACTAAAGACAAAATAATGAATACCTGTGTCAATAAAAATGAAAATAAATGATTAAACATTCAATTCAGAAAACATGATAAAGACCCACAATGTAAACTATAAGAATGAGATGGAAAAATAGTTAAAATTAAGGAAGAAATAAATGGGTTAAGAAACAACATCCCTGTTAAAGCTCAGAGCAGTTGGGATGGAAAGGCAGCAAAAATTGGCATTGTGGGTGATGCAGCAAATCCTGTGCTGGGACATGGAGGGAGGTTCCCCTTGCCCTCCTCACAATGCTCCCTTGAGGGTAAAGATCAAGTGTGTGTGTGTGTGTGTGTGTGTGTGTGTGTACACACTACACATACACATTATATACATACACATTACATATATGCATATTATATATATGAATTATGTATGGACACACGACGTTAAATTAGCAAGTTGGAGGATGAGGACACCTGTTGTGTTTATGTGTATACATGTGTTTGCATGTCTGTGTGTAGTGAAAACATACAAAACAATACTATATTTTGTTTAAAGGGAATAAGAGGGTATTTCTTCAAACTGCTTCCTGAAACACATAGAAAGTCATTTCCTCAGAAGATGGCTTGGTGAGTATGCAATCAGAACAGGGATATTATTCGTTTTGAGAAATGTTCTCAAAAAGTGTCCTGAAGTTCTTTCTTCTGATTGATACAGGGATAGCCTTGCAAGACAGCCACTTTTCTTGAGTACACATAGACAAAACTCCTTCATCAGACAGCAGATAACGTATGCACTGCAGTCCCTGATGTTTCTGACTGTCTCAGTGCAGCACTGCTAATTGGAAAGCTTTGCTCAGTTCTGGGGCTCATTAATAGGAAGCCCACCTGCTTGTGGCAAATCTAAGCCACATTCTCCAACATCAGCTTTATAAGAAATAGTCAGTGCAAAAACCTCCCAACAAACAAGAGCCCAGGACCAGATGGCTTCCCAGGGGAATTCTACCAAACATTTAAAGAAGAATTAATACCTATTCTTCTGAAGCTGTTTCAGAGAATAGAAATGGAAGGAAAACTTCCAAACTCATTTTATGAGGCCAGCATTACCTTGATCCCAAAACCAGACAAAGACCCCATCAAAAAGGAGAACTACAGACCTATATCCCTGATGAACATGGATGCAAAAATTCTCACTAAAATACTAGCCAATCATCAAGACAGTATGGTACTGGCACAAAAACAGACACATAGATCAATGGAACAGAATAGAGAGCCCAGGATTTGACCCTCAACTCTATGGTCAACTGATCTTCAACAAAGCAGGAAAGAAAGGCCAATGGAAAAAAAACAGTCTCTTCAACAAATGGTGTTGGGAAAATTGGATAGCCACATGCAGAAGAATGAAACTGGACCATTTCCCTACACCACACACAAAAATAGACTCCAAATGGTTGAAAGACCTAAATGTGAGATAGGAATCCATCAAAATCATTGAGGAGAACACAGGCAGCAACCTCTTTGACCTCAGCTGCAGCAACTTCCTCCTAGAAAGGCAAAGGAAGCAAGGGCAAAAATGAGCTATTGGGACTTCATCAACATAAAAAGCTTTTGCACAGCAAAGGAAACAGTCAACAAAACCAAAAGACAACTGACAGAATGGGAGAAGATATTTGCAAATGACATATCAGATAAAGGGCTAGTATCCAAAATCTATAAAGAACTTACCAAACTCAACACCCAAAGAACAAATAATCCAATCAAGAAATGGGCAGAAGACATGAACAGACATTTCTGCAAAGAAGACATCCAAATGGCCAACAGACACATGACAAAGTGCTCAACATCACTCAGCATCAGGGAAATCCCAATCAAAACCTCAATGAGATACCACCTCACACCAGTCAGAATGACTAAAATTAACAAGTCAGGAAATGACAGATGTTGGTGAGGATGTGGAGAGAGGGGAACCTTCCTACACTGTTGGTGGGAATGCAAGCTGGTGCGGCCACTCTGGAAAACAGTATGGAGGTTCCTCGAAAAGTTGAAAATAGAGCTACCCTATGACCCAGCAATTGCACTACTGGGTATTTACCCAAAGATACAAATGTAGTGGTCCGACAGGGCACATGCACCCCAATGTTTATAGCAGCAATGTCCACAACAGCCGAACTATGGAAAGAGCCTAGATGTCCATCAACAGATGAATGGATAAAGAAGATGTGGTATATATATATATATATATATATATATATATATA
>NW_028026198.1:0-619 GCF_054177405.1 Leptonychotes weddellii
ATTTTGGAGCAGCCTGCCTTAAGCCCCATCACAGTCATCTAAACAAATCTGCTATCTTCCTTTACGTCATTTCCCATACTGACTAGGATTAAAGCCTGGAAGAGAGACATGCATACTTGTGCCCTTTGGTGCTCTTCTCAAGAAAATTATTCTCAACACTCATTCCATCTTTCTCCTCTTCAACCTTCTTCAATTTAGGGGTCATCAGATTCCCTTTCAAGGTGGAGGGGTTTACCCAAGAACTGTACACATTAACTTCACTTAATAGCTTTGTTCTTTTTCAAGAGGAAAGAACCTTTGTGAACATCAAATATGTTAAACAAATTCAGAGCATTAGATATGATGTTCCAAATGTTACTTTATCTTCTTTAAATAATGGCACCAACAAATTCATATTAGATAAAAGTAGATTTTATTCACTGTATTGCTCATAAAAGACATTCTCACTTTTTTGACCCCATAACATGGGTTAAAAAACATATAGCACATTCTTAATATGCTTCTCCAAATTATAGGCCATGGCATGATTTGTAGATTTATTAAATAGGCAAGAAGTTTTACTATGATATCAATGATGGGTCTATTAGAAAAAATAACCTTGATGGGCAAGAGAGGAGTA
>NW_028026199.1:0-619 GCF_054177405.1 Leptonychotes weddellii
TCTAGACCAGCTCTCCGGCTGGGAAAGGAAGTGCCAGAGTTAGGGACTGGTCCAAGGTCACCAGTGAGTTAGAGGCAAAGACAAGTAGAACGGAACCCAGGGCTGCCCCATCTACACAGCATTGTCTCTCCACCTGTTCGTTGATGTGACTTTTCTCGCCACAGGCTTGCTTTGTGCTGACTCAAACTTTGCGCCTGATCCAAACTTTACCTCTCAGCCTCCACACCCAGCACCCGCGTCCCATCAGGAAGTGTCAAGTGGTGTGCTCAGGAGTGCATCCCCAGACACACTGCCTGAGCGGGAGTCCACCCTGTGTGTGTGAGCATGTTTGTACGCACGCGTGTGTGTATGTGTTCAAGGAAACCAGATCACTCAAGGGTCCCACAAAACCATTGGTGGCAGGAAGATGGGGTTTTAGAATAAATTAAAAGGGGGCGCCTGCGTGGCTCAGTCGTTAAGCGTCTGCCTTCGGCTCAGGTCATGATCCCAGGGTCCTGGGATCGAGCCCCGCATCGGGCTCTTTGCTCAGCAGGGAGCCTGCTTCTCCCTCTCCCACTCCCCCTGCTTGTGTTCCCTCTCTCACTGTGTCTCTCTCTGTCAAATAAATAAATAAAATCTT
>NW_028026200.1:0-619 GCF_054177405.1 Leptonychotes weddellii
TGAAAGATATTTCACTTACATTGCACCTTTCACTGGGTTGATGAGTACACAAGTGCAAAATAAAATGACTTTTTCCCAATTCCTCTTCTATTTAATCTTTCAATTGAGTACTGCCTCCTTCTTGAGAACGCCTCATTTCTGAGTTTGCATGCTACCAAATTATCATCATTCTTCCTGACTCTATGAAGTCTTTTTCTTTGCCCCCTTCAACAATTCCTTATAGTCTTCATTCTCTTTAAATTACAAGGACTATGCAAGATTCTCTCTTAAGCCATGTTATTCTCTCTTTGTGCAATCTCTTAAATTAATACCTCCTTCAATGGATTTATTGTGCTCTCAATAACAAAGACTGCCAAATCTCTCCCTCTTTTCTCTCTTCAGCTTTAGACTTAGGTTTCCAATTGCCTTCTGGACATTTATATTTATATACCTATTTACCTTGATATGTCCCCAATGTTAAGGTTCTCACAAGTCCAATTGTTCTTCCTGGCTTTCCTATACCTGTTGAAAGACTATGTTTCCAGGCTCCAGATATCATTAATGTTTTTTGTTTTGTTTTGTTTTGTTTTTTTTATTCTTATGTTAATCCCCATACATTACATCATTAGTTCTAGATGAA
>NW_028026201.1:0-619 GCF_054177405.1 Leptonychotes weddellii
AAAAAAACTTATGTACCCTTGTTCAAGACTCATTTTTCTTGCAGAAATATGGACTAAAGTGAACAGAGTATTCTGAGCATTACACATAGGAAAATTACAATAGATTCATAGTAGGGCATTAATGAATATCTGGTGATTGAATGAGCCTCAGGTGTGCACAGTATTCAAGAGTTATCCATTTTATTAGCCATTCATGGACTGAAAAACCCCCAAATCTAGGTCTGGACACCCTAGTGTTGTATCTAAAGACCTAACTGAATCAGAAACTTCCCTGTATTTATCAATCACATTTATCTGGAGTTTCAAAGTCTGTGATCACTGGAAGATTACTAAGCATCAGTGACATCCTGGAGATCATAGATTTTTTAAAGGCTTTAAGAACCATAAAGATGATGTATGTGTTTCATTGTGGGATGAAGTGTAAAGAAATTTTGTCTTAAATATTTAAAGTTGTGGTTAACTTTTAAATTACCTACCACCTTATAATATAGTAATTCTCTACTGACTGCTCAAAGCCATATCCTGTGGATCTAAGTGATGGAGGACAATTTGTAGACTGAAAGATCTGGATCTTTATGTTATTCCTGAAAATAAATAACTTTTATTGTATTCATTTTAA
>NW_028026202.1:0-619 GCF_054177405.1 Leptonychotes weddellii
CACTGCATGGAGCACTGGGTGTTATATGAAAACAATGAATCATGGATCTCTACATCAAAAATAAATAAATAAATAAACAAAATAAAATATATGGCACACACACACACACACAAAAACAAATAACTGTTGAGAGTTAATTGAGTAGCTGATGGACGACCTATACTACCGTGTAGTATGAGAAAAACTACTTGAGCCCCATATTTTTTCTTTAAGGTATAAACCACCATATAATCTCCTTATCTACAAAAGGATTCTGTAAGCACCCAAATAAATATCTTGTTTTAAACAAAAAAAGTCAGGATGTCTTTAAAAGGGCGTTTAAAGTCAATAGAGCCACATGTGAGGCCTGATTCAGCTGTGTAACCTGGGTAACAGCTCTACCTCTGAGCCTGCTCGCTTATCTATAAAATGCAGCAGGGAGGTGTATTGATAAAAATATACATGGGTGTGCACATGACCTTCAGAAACACATGTAAAAAGTACTTCCTAAATTATCTAATGCTGTGTACATGTGAGGTGTCACCATTATTATTGAATATGACGACATCCTGGTAGGCCTGCTGAGTGAGTTGACCATGAAAGGTCCCCAAAATAGCTGTCTAAATTAACCTGTTGAGTG
>NW_028026203.1:0-619 GCF_054177405.1 Leptonychotes weddellii
AGATCCACAGTCTTCTTTGATCATTGATCTAGTCTGTAGTCTGATATCTTCACCTGTTTTCAGTAGTTGACTTCAAATTTGATATTGTGAAGACTGCAAGATCTGTACTCAGTAGTATTGATCAGATCGCTTTCATTGTGTTTTTGTTCGTTCCCTGACACTTAATATTCAAGGGCTGCCTCATGCCAATCAGAACCAAGAATTTAGAAAAGCCACTGATATGGAGTCTTAGAGGCATGCTTGCAGAGATTATTTTTTTTCGTACAAAATTTAGCTAAGACTGCATAGGCGGGAAAGAGGAAATGAAGCCAAAGTGATGACTTCAAAGTGTAGAAGAAAGACCAAGCAAAGGGACAGATCCAGGAAGGTGATGTCCCCAGAAAGTTAGGAGAAGATGTTCTTTCTCAAGGGCAAGGGAATAGGATGGGAGGGAGTCAGAGGACTGACTGACTCATCACTTAGGGGTAAAGGAATTGAATGTTTTGCATTTTTTCCATATATGGGAAAAAGGTGTTATTTTAGAGTATACAAAGTGGTCTTCATATCATTCCATTTAATCTTCAAAATAACCCATGAATAAAACACTATTCCTCATTTGAGGAAATTACAAGCTGAAAAA
>NW_028026204.1:0-619 GCF_054177405.1 Leptonychotes weddellii
TAAAATACTGCACGTGAGTACATTCTGACCATTGCGAGGGTGTCTCCTGTTCAAATCTCTGCTCCACCACTTGCCAGGTGTGTTAAGTACCATCACCATCTCGGAAATGAGGATAACGACAGAAGCATGCCCCTTTGAGGATGCAGTGATGGTCGGAGTCATTATAGAGAAGGCAGACCGAACAAGGCCTGGCACATAGTAAGCACTGGGTAAATGTTAGTTCTTATTTCGGTGGGTATTCATAACCCAGGGGTCTAACCTGGTGGCCGACAGGTTACAAATGGATTTCCTTTGGTCAGCACGGTGTTTTTGTTTTGTTGGATTTGAGTGCCTTTAGGCAGGACACGCACTCCCCAATTCACATATGCTTCACTTCTCATCACATCACATTAGTACCTGCCTGGCCCTCCAAAAATGATTTCAGTTCGCAGCCTTGCACGTGTTCCTGTGGATTCATCTCTGGGTGTCTGCTTCATCTTGTCTCTGTCTCTTACTCCACGTCTTTGTCCTTTCTCTTTATGTGTGTGTGTGTTTCTCTCTGTGAGCTCTCTTCCCTCTTATTTTCAACTTCAATCTCTCTTAATTTTTACCTCTATCATTTATTAAACATAGATTTTAT
>NW_028026205.1:0-619 GCF_054177405.1 Leptonychotes weddellii
AAGGACTTGGGTTCAAGTCTTAGTTTCTACATTTACTGACTTTGTAACTGCCTAGAAGGTTGTTTGCTTTGGGTATCAATTTTCTCAACTCTGAAGTAAGAACTACAATGTGGAGGCTTTGGTGTGCCTGGGTGGGTCAGTCAGTTAAGCATCTGCCTTTGGCTCAGGTCATGATCTCAGGGTCCTCGGATCGAGCCCCACATCAGGCTCCCTATTCATCGGGGAGTCTGCTTCTCCCTCTTCATCTCCCTCTGTCCCTAACCCTGCTCGTGCTCTCTCTCTTTCTCAAATATATAAATAATTTTTTTTAAATGTGGAGGCTTTTTTTGTGGACTGAGGGGATCCCTTATTCCAGGGCCACAACAGTACCAGGCAGATGAGAGGTAATAGTGTATCACGCTTAATACTTGTTACAGCCCTTGTGGCTTAGGACAGGTAAAGTGATTAATAGCCCAGATAGATTTATTTAAAATAAAAAAAAAAAAAAGGCCAAGTCAGTTATACAAGGAGAGCTTCTACTTTTTGTTGGCTCTTTTCTACTTTAGAACTTCACTTATTCCAAAGATATTTATGGAACTCTTACTTATTGACTGCCTGTGTGCTAGGCACTGAGGATAAA
>NW_028026206.1:0-619 GCF_054177405.1 Leptonychotes weddellii
CTCTCTCAAAAAAAAAAAAAGAAAGAAAGAAAGAAAGAAAGAAAGAAAGAAAGAAAGAAAAAGTAAAAAAAAAGAAATATTAGCTTTTTTATTCAGTAGACTTCAAGAGATGATAAAATTTTATACATTTTCCTCTCAAGATATATTGAAACTCCAACAGGGTAAACTGAAAAGGTGGTTAATCTTACTTAGAAAAACAACCAAAAAGGTAAAGTGACTTACAAAGATTTCAATTTTACTCTGTCATAGGTTGAATGTAAACTATGTGAGAGCAATGTCCTTGCCCATTTATTTACTGCTGTACCCAGAGTTTAGGACAAGTCCTGGAATATATAGAGTCTTAATAAATGCCTATTGTTGAGGTGACATTTCTCTGGCTTCAGTCTCCTTTTACATCCAAGGAAAATCTCATCTCTGTTGCTTTCATTTGAAACTACAGACTAAACTAAATCAAAACATTTAGAGGACTTGTTTTAAAGAGCAATTTAATTTATAAAGTGAGTGTGTCTAAAGTGAGATTTGTTCTTAGATAATGCAAATTAAAAAACAAACACCAACTAATCTTTTAGCTAGATAATCACAAAATTTAAAGTAATAGGACCTGAATCTATCATTATTT
>NW_028026207.1:0-619 GCF_054177405.1 Leptonychotes weddellii
ATTCCATTCCTCTGCTCCCTTTTTTATATCTTATTTTACTTCCTCTTTCTTTAGTAGTATTTAATTATTTTAATTTTTAAGGTATCAGGATCTTCTGTCATAAGTTTCTTTCTCATAACTCCTTTAGCTGTTTCCCACACAGTCTGAAATACTGTGTTTTCAATACCATTATTTTAAAATAATTCTTTCATTTCATTTTTCATTTTTATTTAATCTAAAGTTGTTGAATAAAACCTTTTAATTTTGTGTTTGTGCTATTTTTACCTAATTCATTGCAATGACATTAAAGTTGTGTTGTTAGCATCATTTGTATTTTTTCAAAATTACTGAGATTTTTTTTTATGACAAGACACAGAAAATTTTGCCAAGGTTCTATGTGTACTTAAAATGAAGATAATATTCTATATCATTAGGCCTTGGTCATAAACTAAAGCCTACAAAGTCCATCTTTAGCTGCTGTTAATCTTTTCAAACTGAGAGAGGTTGCTAAGCTGTAAGGTGAGGAACAGTTAGCCATTAAATTTCTCATGCTCTCAGAGCTATTAGACTAGTTTCTTTTTTTTTTTTTTTAATTCTTATGTTAATCCCCATACATTACATCATTAGTTCTAGATGAAGT
>NW_028026208.1:0-10672 GCF_054177405.1 Leptonychotes weddellii
GAAGTCACCTGGTGCTGTAAGACTTTCCATCAGCCTTCCTGCTGGCACCTTGATCACAGACTATTGCCTCCAGAACTGTGAGACCATAAATTTTGGCTATTGAAGCTACCCAGTTTATGCTACTTTTTTAAGCAGTCCTAGGAAACTAACGTACCA
The DNA here is from genome assembly GCF_054177405.1 of Leptonychotes weddellii. Classification (NCBI taxonomy): domain Eukaryota; kingdom Metazoa; phylum Chordata; class Mammalia; order Carnivora; family Phocidae; genus Leptonychotes; species Leptonychotes weddellii. The sequence goes on from NW_028026208.1 coordinate 157, forward strand.
TCTGAAATTTGACCTTCTCCAAAAGGGTTTATCCATAAGAATTATGTCTGTGTTAATAATCAGTCTGACCAAATACAGTGTTTTAAAAAAGTAACCATGGATCAGGGCATACTAGTGAGAGTTCCTCGGCATACACTTCTGCCTGTTAACCCAGCTTTGTCACCAGAACCTGGTGCATTAATCCTGCCCCATTGAAAGGAAGAACATTGTCCTTCCCACTCTGACCAATTCTTCTAATGCAGGGACCACTGAGCCATCAAGGCTCCACCTCCTGGAATCAGCCAACGTGTTACAGTGTGTACTGTTCACTGAGCCTGCAGCAGGGGAGAGCATGGCACGGTGAGAAGCTCAGGCAACTAAGCCATGTGTCTTCTTAGGATGGACATGAGCACATCAAGATATGGTGGCACAGTAAGACTGAGAGTGTCCAGTGGGAGAAGTCAAGATCAGAATCCTTGGTAGCACACACATGCAAGAATGGACAGAAGAAGAAGAGCCAGCAAAAGAGGCTGAGAAGCAGTTGGCAGAAAGGTGGCAGGAAAACCAGAGAGAAAAAGTCTCAGAAGCCCAGGGAGAAGGGAGCTCATGGAGAGGGCATCCTGTGCCCCAGAGAGGTCATGAGATAAAGACCAAGACAAGGCACTGGATTTGCAGATTGGGAGCCACTGGCCTTTAGGCAAGCCATCTCTGTGCCATGGAAGCTGGGTTAGCATAGAAAAAGAGATGCACCAGAAGTGGTGGAGAGGAGAGAATACGAGTGGATATTTTGAAGGGATCTCACGGTACAAGGAATGAGAGAGATAAGATGGCAGTTCGAACAGGATGCAGCATTATAGGGAGGATTGTTCTCACGTTTATTTTCTTTTTAAGGTTGGGGAAAGCATGAAATGTTTATGTTCTGAGGAGAGAGGAGAGACTGAAGCAGCAAGAGAGAAGAGATCATTAGAAAAGAAAGTCCAGTAGAAGAGGCAAGGGCATGAGCTCAACAATGGAAAAGACCATCTCCCCTGAGCTAAGAAAGAAGTGCATATGCACACAGACTCAGTTGTCAGGCCCCAGATGGGGGTCAGGGGCAGGCAGGAAACTGACAGAGCTCTGGACTTCATTTTGATAGGAAGTGGGAAGAGAGGTCAAGGGAGTTCTGTTTCCTTGCAATACTATGACTTAGCACAAACTGCTGGCTCCCTTTCCCAAGACCAGTGTTGGAGAAACAAAGAGGGAGACAGACAGAAACAATAAAATCAAATTTATTGATATAAAGGTTTAAAAAAATCACTTAAGTGGCACCCGGGTGGCTCAGTTGGTTAAGTGTCTGACTCCTGATTTCGGCTCAGGTCATGATCTCAGGGTCCTGGGATCAAGTTCCACATCAGGCTCTGCACTCAACTTTTTACTTTTAAAAAGTAAAGCATTTAGGGGCACCTGGGTGGCTCAGTGGGTTAAGTGTCCAACTCTAGATTTCGGCTCATGTCATGATTTCAGGGTTGTAAGATTGAGCCCCCTGTTGTCAGACTCTGCTCAGTGGGGAGTCTGCTTAGGATTCTCTCTCCTCTGCCCCCTTGCCACCCCCTGATTGCATGCATGCTCTCTCTCTCTCAAAAAAAAAAAAAAAAAGCAATGATAACCCCCAGCTTCAGTATAGCAGTTACCTCTGGTAAGGGGATAGGATGGGAAAGGAGGACATAAATCAATGTAAATTACTGTCCGTGTTTTGGTTCTCATGTTGGATGAGAGGTTCAGGGGAGTTTATTTATATTATGATTAGTTATTGAATTCTTTTTTAAGAGGGCCATGCATGGGCCAAGGATCAGAGTGTTTCAATCACCAAAAATTATGATGAATCCAAATCTGTACATTTGAGGCCTGAAAAAAAAATTGAAGAAAGTCAGGTCCTTTCCATGAGACCTGGGGAGGGTGGTGAGGGGCTCTTGAGTTGTAGTGAGGAAGGAAAATTAATGTATAGGGTAACCCCAGAGAAGAAAATGAGGTCCCCCCTTGGCTTACAGGTGGCCACGTTCTCCCTGTGTCCTCACATGGTCTTCCCTCTGTGTGTGCATGCTCCTGGTACCTGTCATCTTTTTACAGACCCCATCTCCAAATTCTGAGGTGCTATGTTGAAGGTTGCAACACAGGATTTTTGGAAAGACACAATTTAACTCATAACCAATCCAATGGAGAAGCTTCCAGACTCCAGGAAGAGACTGGAAAGCAAGAAGATTTTGGGGGGGTCCAGCATCTGTGAATTAGCACATGCCAGACTGTTCTGACCAAGTATTCCAGGATCAGCATGCAACCCAGGAGGCGAACAAGAATGAATGAATACATAAATGAGAAGAGGCTGGAATGGAGGAAACGACCAACTGGACCAGTCCTCCAGCTCACTAGCCCTTTGCCACCAATGCTCGCATCAGAGTCACAGTAGCAGAAAACAGACCCTGATTCCCCAGGCCCCGCGTGGTTGGGGGCTGGTGGCTCTAGCACCTCTGAGATGGGACATACTGGTTACACCTTGAACCACACAAGTGACAAACACAATGAACTGAGCAGATAGTTATTATTGCCCACATTGGACCATTAAGTTAACTTGTCTCTGAATGAGGTCATGTAAATTTCCAGAGACCCGGAATTCGGTTTGGACCTGCCTGACCCCAGACCCACAGACTCTCCAGTGCATTCATAGACGCAGTACTTTCAATATTTCGTAAGGTAATCTTAGATTCTGTGATGGTAAATTTTATATGTCAGCTTGACAGGGCCATGGGTGCCCAGATATTTGGTTAAACATTCTGGGTGTGTCTGGGAGGGTGTTTGTGGATGAGTTAACATTGGAGTTGGTAGACTTGAGTAAAGTGGATTGCCGTCCCTGATGTGGGCAGGCCTCATCCAATCCACTGAAGACTGGAACAGAACAAAGAGGCCAAGTAAGGGAGAATTCTCTCTCTGCCTGGCTGTGAGCGGGGGCATCACTCTGCTGCCTTTGGACTCAGACAGACTGAAACTACATCATTGGCTTTCCTTGACACTCAGCTTGCCAACTACAGATTGTAGGCCTCCTCAGCCTCCAAAAGCACATGAGCCCGTTACTTATAATAAATCATAAATATAAATATCTCCTGTTGGTCATGTTGCTATGGCGAATATAGACTAATACAGAATTCCAAACACCTTATAAAGGTTGTTCGACATTATCAATGGGTGGATAAGCTCTTTACAAATTATTCCTGGTAGCACAATAAAAAATAAGCAGAATGTAATTCGATGGACAATTTCTAATTATGATATCTAATTGAAAAGAATTGTTGCCCTCACCACCTGTTCTTTCTTCCAGACTTTCATGGTTTAAGACTGGTTTCTCCCTAAACAAAGGTGAATGCAGGAGCTTTTCCCTTTTTCTTTGATTCATGATGTCAGATTTGTGCTGATCAGGTCAAAGAATGCGACAGATGTTGGCTGAGCATCTACTTGGTGCTCGCAGTTGTATGAAGTCCTGGTGTGTTGTGTGTCACATGGGATCCTCATAAGCATCACCTGATTTACGGCGTCTCTCGTGCCCACCCCGGGGGCGGGGGGGCAGGTGGATGGCAGCCATGGGAGCAGGTTACAGAGGGAAGCAGCTCCTTTGCTACAGTTGGTCAGGATTTTATAACTCCGCAGAGTATCTTCAGCAAGCAGAGGGCTAGATTCCAAATAAGGCTGGATCCGGACGAACTTCTTGGGGTTTCAATAATCAGACACGTGGGAGAGAGCAGCATACCCAGTGCAGAGCATCCCAGCAGAGCCGTTTCTCCCAGATGCTCCCCCTCCATCCTGCCGCCTTATCTGGTTTGGAAAGCGATGCCCGCGCGAGGGACCTCTGATGTCAGACAGCATCCCAGTAATGGCCGAGCCCTGTGGTCGGCAAGACCCTGAGGTGTGCATGCCACCTCCTCCCCCGCCCTCCTTGGCAGCACTTACAAATGTAGTTGATGAATTTAACAAGAAACACATGTTTTCATTTAAATTACAATTAGCAATTAGAGAGAGGTAAGTGTGCCCTAGATAGAATATATAATCGTTGTCGAATTTGTGCCATAGCTACTTTACTGTTGCCATTCTCCTTTTATGCTTTGCTTTATGATTTTATAGTACATTTATGCAGAACCGAGAGCAGCCCAAGCTAAATAAAGCTGCTGGGTTGGAGTTATTTGGTTTAAAAAAAAAAAAAGGTCACCAGGCTAGGCCCGCTGCAGACTCATTGCCTGGTGTGATTCTCTTTGTTTTAGGGAACGTGAGAAGAGAAGGCATTTCATTTACCCTCCTAGCAATTTCAATTGGATAATTGAAGTGGTGAGGCTTCCAGAATCACTGGTATACTTATGAGCCATGAGGGATTGGCTCTATCTACCTACCACTTGGGATGAGTTCCTGAAAAATCCAGAAAGGGAGAAGCAAGTGCTTGTCTCCTTGTGGGCTTCAAGAATGTCTCATTGAGAAATGAATATTCACTTCTGCTTTTCAGTTGAGATTATTAAAAAAAAAAAAAAAAAGAAAGAAAGGAAAGGCCACGAAGAGGTGCCAATACATACAACTGGCGGGGGTGGGGGGGTGGGGCTGCAACTCAGGTGCGTTCCAGATGGTGGGGGAACCTGGCTAATGGAATTTTGCCGTGGGGGAAATCCATAGGGCCGGTGAGCCACAGTACAACCCACTCTGGAATCACAAGGGGTTTCTCCAGCAGAGCATTGGCGGTCCTAATGAAGCCCCCTCATGAGAAAGTCATTCCTGGTGAGGAGCCCCTCCCTCCAAATAAAATAAAATCGAAGGCGAGAGGCATGGTTTATGGTGAACTTACCAGCGGGGCAGAGTCCAGTAGAGATCATATCCAAAACACATAATTGTAGGCGGCTGGGAGACCTGAATGTGTAACTCCTTGGCACCGTCCGAGGAACCAGTTTGGAGATGTTGGCCAACCAGCCACAGAGGTGAGGGGAGAGTGCTGCTCAGGGATCCCATCAGGAATCTGAGACCTTTGGTAGGGTTTGTTGCAGTTAGCAACGAGCACATGGCCACCGGTGGACACTGGAGAGACTCACTTCTGGATTTCTCTGAAGGGGGAAGCAAGTCCTATGGGCTGAGGGGAATGGAAACCATCTCTGGTTTCTACAAAGCAACCGGTATTTTATTTTCGCTTCTCTTGGAGCCACATAGACCCAGTCATGCAAAACGGCCCAAATGGAGAGTCTCCCCTTGTTTCCCTGGGTTCCGTAAATGTTTCCAGGTGGAAACACTAGGCTTAAAAAAAAAAAAAAAGTTTCCCTGTCTGTCGGTTGGTGAAGTTTGGAAACAGTGGCTTGTGGGGTGCTCTTGTCACCCACGTGTGCCGTGGCATCGGGTACCACTTGCTGGGGACCATGCGGAGCCAGGTTCTACCTTCTCCTTCTGCGTTGTTTTTCATCCCCTGGAATTGAGCATCAGAAACAGGGAGTAAATTTTCCTCAGCACACTGACAGCCCTCGTGGAACATCTGCATAACGATGGAATTTATTTTGTTCATTATGACTGCTGCAGAGCACTGGGCTTTATTTCACTCCTACAGACTAGTTCTGCTCCCATAAATTATCCAGCCTGCTCTCTGTATAAATGGCCGGCGGTCCTGGGAGAACTGGCAAGTCATCCCCGAGTTGTCTCTGCTTCTTCATTTTGGTTATTTCTGTGTCATAAAAGTTATGACATATCAGACAGAGGAAGGCTCAAGAAGGCCTCTAATAAATACTTTTCAACAAGCTTGAGACAAGTCTAATAACAGAGCCACTGAGCCTTCAAAGAAAGCTCTGAATGCTTCCCCAGCCCTAACCGCTCAAAGGTGGGTGCGCCTTTCTGGGGGAAATCAGCACCCATTTCTGCTCCAAGCACTTTGTTTTGTGTGTGGTGATGGAAACTTTATCTTGCTCCCTTGAAAAACTGTCCAGCTCTGTGGGAATCTTTGTGTTCCTGACAATGGATCTCCCCTTTGATTTTTTGAAAACATAACAGCTATAAATAGAAGCTGTCCGTAAATACAGAAAAAAACAAGAACCCCAAGTTTCTGGACAAAAGCGTGACCCAGGCAGGAGTCCTTCCTGGATCAAGGCCTCACATGGCATTTTCTTCCCCCTCTTGCTCTCATTTACCTTTTTTTCTTAGGATTTGGCACAAAACCCACAGGCCTCGCGGAGAGGCGATGTGTTAGTCAAGGCTCTTCAGAGTGACAGAACTAGAGAGAGGGAGAGAGATGGAGAGGGAAAGGGAGAGAGAGAGAGAGAGAAGCATTTATTGTAAGGAGATGGCTCATGAAGCTACAGAGGTGGCAAGCCCCAAGATCTGCAGGGTGACTTGGCACTCCAGGAGAGCTGATGATAGATAGAGTTCCAGTCCCAGGGCCAGCAGGCTCAAGACCCAGGGAGAGACAATGTTTTAATTGAAGTCTAAAGGCAAAAAAGAGCTGATGTCCCAGTTCCAAGACAGTCAGGTAATAATTTTCTCTAACTCAGGCTAGGGTTCACCTTTTGTTCTATTCAGGCCTTCCACTGATTGGATGAGGCCCACCCACATGCGGGAGGGCAATCTGTTTTACCCCATCTACCAATTCAAAATGTAAGCTCAGCCCAAAACACTCTCCTAGAAACATCCAGAAACATGTTTGACCAAATACCTGGGCACCCTGTGGCCCAGTCAACCAAAATATAAAATTGACCACCCCTGGGAGGGGGGAGGGCAATATGAAATTAGGCCCTAGGGAGCATGCTCTGTGTCTTGTTTACCTGAGACCTTCTGGGAACAGAACCCATGGCAGGATAAAGTGGGGAGATGGTTGTCTCTCTCAAGAGATATTAGTGAGCAAGAAATCATGCTGCTCACCCCACACCTCCATGCCGGCTGGAAAGAGCAAAATTCTTCAATCATGAAAGACTCATTTTATTGTGGAACTTTTCAGACTACTGGATTATTTGTTCTTATGGTCTCAGGGTTCCAGGATGGAGTAGGGATGGACTGAGAGGGAAGGCAGAGAACAGGGGGGCTTGCTTCTTGGTCTGTGGGGATCAAGACCAACTGGTCTTGGGGGATCAAGACTAAGATCCATTGTCTCCACGGTTGTTGTTCTACTGTGTGATGTTGCTGCTTCGTATCCATTGGGCAATACCGTGATACTGTAGAGACCTCCACTGAGGCATTCCAAAGCATGAAGCTTAAAGGTGGGCTCTCCTGGGTAGCCACCCAGCTGGAGCCATAGAAGGGCTTGCCGCCTCCCAGGGGTAGCCTCAGAGCCAAGCTCCAGTCTGCCATCAGTGACATGACTTGGCTCCTCTGCTGGCCCTCACCATTTTCTTCCTATCCCCTGGATATTCATCTTTAGGGTCAGTCCTGTCTGCTTATTCAACATGAAGACTAATTCTCTTAGCTGAGCCTTGACTTGCAAAGGAAAAGTCTGGTTGTCAATTATCTTTAAATGTAGCCTCTGAAACATGACAATCTATTGACTCCCTTTGGGGCAAGTGTGTCTGGAACTCAAGATCGCGAAGACTCACAGAGATTCCCGAAGACGCGGAAGTAAGGGCAGGGGTGGAGGGCAGAAACCAGGGCAAAAACATATTTTATATTCCTTTCTTACATTACAGAGGTGGAGATCAACAGCAATAATCATTATACAAATATTACATTGTTATTATTACCATTTCTCAAGCTCATCGTGTTAAACCTTCCATATATCAGATACGACACTCAATGCTTTTAGATGTTTTTTGTTGAAACCTCGTAACCTTATGAGGCAAATATCTCCCTCATATTATAGATCAGGCTAGGTGGAGAAGTTACATTTTTTATTCTCGGCACTGTGCTAGGTACTTTAGATATCTTTTCATAAGTATGTACAACCCTTTTACACATGTCAAATTATATCCACTTTACAGATGAGAAAACTGAGGCAGCAGTCCTGTTCAGGAATGATGCAAAAAGTTTATAGCCATCAATTTGGTCAACACTAGTGGGAAGGGCTTCTAAATACTGGGACTTCGGGAAGTCAGCTTTAGGCTAAGTTGCCCTGGATAGTCCAGTCTCCTCTTGGGGATTCTTCTGGAAGTTTCTCTGAACCAACGTCCCTGGTATCTTCCAGTGTGAGCCCTCAAGCCTCTGGGGGTTGTTTGGAAGTCAAGAAGGAGAGTAAGAGGGGAGAGAGGATTAACTTCCCTGTAAACTCACAGACCCCGTGATACACGTTGCAGGCAAATGAAAGCTAAATGAGAAATTTTATTTTTCATTTTCACTTCTGTCTGCTGGACTGCGTTACTCTCCCTAAGGTGTAGCAATGATTTTATAAATAAAAAAGATTGCATAATTTCCTTTCATCATCACTGAATACTATTTATTGTCTATGCGGATGGGCTAGTTGCCGTGGAAAATCGTATCTACTGATTGACACGTTCATAACGTGTGCATGAGGCTTGGGCCTCTGGGTGCCTGGATGCAAAGCCGCAAGTTTTGAAATAATAAGTATTTAGGAATTCCTTTCCCAGTGCACCAAACCAGGTCATCTGTCCCTTGCCAACCCAAAAGGCAGAATAAACAGAGCATATTCCCTTCCCCTCCCCCACTTTAGGTCTAAAACTGAAACACTGGGCTATTTGTTTCCCCAAAACCACAGCGTGAAGTTTTCCAGCAATGGCAGGAAAAGGTTTCCCATTCCCCTACCCATCCCCTTCTCCAATTAATACCAAAGGTTTCAATTATACTGGAAACCTGAGCTCTGGTATGTTACGAGAATCCTGTTTCAGGAAAACACACCTCCCAAGCCCCCAGGTCCTATGGAGATTTTTCCGTTCTGCAGAAGCCACTGGGGTAGGACTGTTATCTGAGAAGCTTCTCGGAGGTGGTTTGTTTTTCCCCCTTTCCTAGGAAGGAGCAGGATCCTGATATGATGGAGTCTGGGCTGCCTGGTGCTTCGGAACTTTGAGGAAATGGAGATGACCCTCTTGGTGCTTGAAGCCATGAACCTCAGCGGAGTTGCTTCACCTGGATGCACCTGACACTCTTCACCTCCAGACAGTAAGTGTGCTGCCCTGGGGATGCATCTTTGCAAAATTAGACTTTTCTCTTTGTTTTTATTTTCTTATCTATAATATACATTTCTTAAAGGAAAGATCAAATACTGGGGCGCCTGGGTGGCTCAGTCGGTTAAGCATCTGTTTTCAGCTCAGGTCATGATCCCGGGGTCCTGGGATTGAACCCCGCTGAGCAGGGAGCCTGCTTCTCCCTCTTCCTCTACCGCTCCCCCTGCTTGAGCTCCCTCTCTCTCTCTCTGTCAAATAAATAAATAAAATTCTAAAAAAATTTTTAAAAATTTAAAAAAATTTTTAAAAAAGATCAAATACTTTATCCATTTTTAAAGAAGAGTAATCAGGAACTAAGCCTAAGAGATATGAACCAAAAGAAACCCCAAACTAGAAAGAACTACACTCCTTTGTGAAAAATATAGATTTAACTTGAGTCAACACCTGCAACAGGTTTGCTTAAATAATCAAAACTCAGCACTAGACAAACATAATTTCTTTTATTTTTCAAATAATTGATATCAACTTTGCTTCTCAAGACTCATCATTATTTACAGACCAGGGAAAAATTGGAAAATTTCCTAGTTAAAAATATCATAGTTTCTTCATATGGACGTCAGACCCCTCCAGGAACTTTCCAGTCTCTTCTGGTTCAATCAATCACTTTTCTGGTGATTATTCAGTCAATTCAAAAATGAACTCGCCAGGGGCACCTGGGTGGCTCAGTTGGTTAAGCAACTGCCTTCGGCTCAGGTCGTGATCCTGGAGTCCCGGGATCGAGTCCCACATCGGGCTCCCTGCTTAGTGGGGAGTCTGCTTCTCCCTCTGACCTCTCCCTTCTCATGCTCTCTCTCATTCTCTCTCTCGCTCAAATAAATAAATAAAATCTTAAAAAAAAAAAATGAACTCGCCACTCCGCCTTCAAGATGGCCCCCAAGGGTCCTCAGCTCCTGGTATTCACACCCTTATGTAATCTCCTTCCACCTCACATCCGGGTTGTTCTCGTGACCAATAGAATATGGCAGAGGTCCTGGTGTGTGACTTCTGCGATTAAGCCACTTCAAACATTGGTGTTTCCTCCTTGGTGTTTGAGATCACTTTCTCTGGAGGAAGCCAGCTGCTGTGTCAGGAAGATACCTAAGCAGCCCAATAAACTGTGACTTCCTTTCAACGACCAGCAGGAACTTGCCAGACAAGTTGGAAGGGCTATCTTCGAAGTGAATTCTCCCAGATGACTGTCATTCTGGCCAATATCTTTTTTTTTTTATTCTTATGTTAATCCCCATACATTACATCATTAGTTTTAGATGAAGTGTTACATGATTCATTGTTTGTGCATAACACCCAGTGCTCCATGCAGAATGTGCCCTCCTCAATACCCACCACCAGGCTAACCCATCCTCCCACCCCCCTCCCCTCTAGAACCCTCAGTTTGTTTTTCAGAGTCCATCGTC
>NW_028026209.1:0-619 GCF_054177405.1 Leptonychotes weddellii
AAAAAAAAAGAAAAATAGATGAATGCATAAGCAAGTGGCAAGCAACAACAACTTTGAGGTGAGCAGCAAGTTGTTCACCTCCTCTAAGGCGTGTGAACAGCACACCCAGAGCTGCCCCAGAACACGCGCTCCCCATCGGAGGCGGTGGCGGGTGGGGGGTGGGGGGAGCGGGAGCAGCAACAGCAGCAGTAATAGCGGCAGCGGCGGCAGAGGCAGCGGCAGCTGCGCGCCTCCGGCCCAACCCCGCTCCGCTCCCCCTCTCGCCGGCGCCCTGCCTGTCTTGCGTGTGCGTGTGCGTGTGCTCAGCCTCAGCGTGAGGGGCACCTGCTCGTCTGGGCTCACAGCGGAGGCAGCCTCGCCGCGAGCTGCCGCTGCCGCCCCTAGTGCTGCCGCTCCCAGGCGCCGGGCTCCCCGCCGCCGCCGCCGCCGCCGCCGCCGCCGCCGCCGCCTCGCCGCCGGAGTTGGGCTCCGTGGGGCTTCCCCCCTCGCAGCCTCAGTCCTTCCAGGCTGCCTGCAAGTCAGCCTGGCTCCGAGTCACGTGTCAGTGCCCGAGGCAGAGACTGAGAGAAAAAAACGCGCTTCATTCCTTCTTCCACCGCCATACTGTATTTTATACTAA
>NW_028026210.1:0-619 GCF_054177405.1 Leptonychotes weddellii
ATCTAGAACTAATGATGTAATGTATGGGGATTAACATAAGAGTAAAAAAAAATAAAAAAAAAATAAATAAAAAATAAAAAAAAAAAAGAAAATCGTAAGTGCTATTATGTAGAGATGTTTGTGGCAGGGCGGAAGATGATTCAGCTTCAAGGTGGGAGGCAGTCAGATAGGGCTTCATGGAGGAGGTGATTAGCTGAATCTTGAAGGAATATTTGGCTTTGCCAACATGACCAGGTAATCTAATGCTTCTAATAACTGCAATGCACAGACTTCTAAGAGGGATGGTTAGGAGGTAATTCTAGAGCCAAAGGTTGCCCACTAGCTGTGGGGAAAGAGGGTTCTGGTCAGCTTTCTGGAGAACCCCTCAGATGTCCTGCTGAAGGACCAGCTGAAGCTGTCTTGGGAAGTTCAAACTGACAAGACTGACATTTTCCCCACCAAACCTCCTTTGTTCTTGGTGAGAAAGGAAAATGAGCATTTGGGAGAAAGTACCTTTATGAGAAACTTCAGGCAATTGGTTAGTGTGAGAGTCAAGACAGAGTTAAAAACAGGATTCTGGCCCTTTCCATCTGGAACCATCACTGTGCATTGATGGCTGGAGAAAATAATGTAATCTGAT
>NW_028026211.1:0-619 GCF_054177405.1 Leptonychotes weddellii
TTTTTTTTTTTAAAGATTTTATTTATTTATTTGAGAGAGAGAGAATGAGAGAGAGAACACATGAGAGGGGATAGGGTCAGAGGACGAAGCAGACTCCCTGCCAAGCAGGGAGCCCGATGCGGGACTCGATCCAGGGACTCCAGGATCATGACCTGAGCCGAAGGCAGTCGCTTAACCAACTGAGCCACCCAGGCGCCCCTAACCTTGACATTATTAATAGCAGCCCCTTCCCCTCCCAAATGTGTCTTAGTTCAAATGGTAAACCATAGGGTTCCTTACACAGGAAGAGCTGGAAAAATAAATTAAGCTTCCAGGAAAGATATCTTGAGGTACACCACAGAACTGGACTAATGGGGGAGCTGTGGTTTATCACCACCATGAACTCCAGAACCACGCCACAGATCAGTTCCAAGGAGGGCGTCCATCTCTGCCTCTACCTCTGGTGCCATTCACGCCATCGAAAAATGAATTCCCCATGCAGATCCTATTTTCCCACATGGCAGAAACCAGATAACATTGTTTGTGCTGTTTGTAAAGCAATCTGTAAGGATGTAGTTTCTGGGATTCCACCTGGGAAAATAAGATTTGCAAAATAAGAAACAATCAAAAGCAAGATGAG
>NW_028026212.1:0-619 GCF_054177405.1 Leptonychotes weddellii
TAGAACTACCATAAGACCCAGCATTCCTTCTTCTAGGTATGTATACAAAGGAAATGAAATGAGTACTTCAAAGAGAAAACTGCACCCCCATGTTTATTTCAGCATTATTCACAATAGCCAAGATGTGGAAACCTACGTGTCTGTTGACAGACAAATAGATAAAGAACTGAACTTGTGTGTGTGTGTGTGTGTGTGTGTATAAAATTCAGTATCAAAAAGCAAGAGATGCTGCTATTTGCAACAACATGGATAAAACTGGAGGACACTATGCTAAGTGAAATAAGTCAGACACGGAAAAAATTGTATGATCTCACTTATATGTAGAATGTGAACAATACATAGAAACAAAAAGTAGAATTGTGGTTATCTCGGGAGAAGAGATACAAGAAATGGGGAGATGTTGGTCAAAGAGAATAAAATTGCAGTTAGTAGGATCAATAAACCTGGAAATCTATTTCCTTCTGCCTAAAATAAATCCCTCGTAATTCTATCATTCAGAGATAACAACTGATAATATTTGGATGTATAGCCTTTCGGACTTTTTCTATGCACGTGAATGTATATACATATTATACAAAATTGAATCGTATTATAATAATGCTATTTTCACTTCATATCT
>NW_028026213.1:0-619 GCF_054177405.1 Leptonychotes weddellii
GAGCGTGTGCGTGTGCGTGGGTGTGCGTGCACGAGCATGAGTAGAGGGAGGGGCAGAAGGAGAGGGAGGAGAGAAGCAAATTCCACTCTGAGCAGGGACCCGGATGTGGGGCTTTGTCTCACCGCCCATGAGATCCTGACCTGGGCCAAAATCAAGAGTCAGACCCTAACGCTAACCAACAGAGCCACCCAGGCGCCACCCCCTCCCCAGTCCATTTTTAAAAAAACAAATGGCAGGGGCGCCTGGGTGGCTCAGTCGTTAAGCGTCTGCCTTCGGCTCAGGTCATGATCCCAGGGTCCTGGGATCGAGCGCGGCATCGGGCTCCCTGCTTGGCGGGAAGCCTGCTTCTCCCTCTCCCCCTGCTTGTGTTCCCTCTCTCACTGTTTCTCTCTCCCTGTCAAATAAATAAATAAAATCTTTAAAAAAAAATAAATAAGAAAACAAATGGAGGTTTGGAGACTGGAGCTGACTTCAAGTGTGAAATTTTTCTGCCCTATACAATGCTAACTCTTTTCTAGGCAAGAGTAGCCTCTTGTGGTGAAAATGACCTCCTGAAGCTGTCACACTGAAATCTCATTGTAAAAACGATTTGCTTTTTCCTATGTGCTCTTGGCTATTG
>NW_028026214.1:0-619 GCF_054177405.1 Leptonychotes weddellii
AAGACCAGCTGCACCCGGGTCTGCCTATCAGGGCCACTCACCAGTTTGTAGGTGGAAAGAGTCAGCTGCACAGACACGTACTTCAGGCCCCAGCCTTTGATCCTGTCCTGGTAGCCAGACAGAGCCAACTGGCCGATGATGCGGAGAATAGCCATCCTCACCTGAGGGGACAGGGCGGTGGACAAGCAGGAACTGGGGTGAGCTCCAGGGTGGGGGGCTTGGCACCTTACACCCAATCCTGTCCCATGAGACAGCTAGGAATTGGGGGTGCTCTGGGTGGGAAGGGGCCTTGGGGGTTACTGCCCACTCCGTCCACCACCCCCTGCCCCATCCAGGGAATCCTCCTGGGCAACATAGCCACCCAGGAGCCTTGTCTGAGCCCGGAGCACACTCCCTCCTAGACAGGCTGCTCCATCCTCAGGCAGCCCTGGTGGGGACAGGCTGACTCATCCTGGGCTCCCCAGGCTTGGGCTCAGGCTTGCTATGTGGGGTGGTTGTCTTCCCTTGACAGCCTCCACATTTTGAGAACAGCTCTGCGTTAAATCTCCAGCCCAAATCCCTCCCCTGCCCCACCTCATGCCCTCTCCCATTTGTGCAGACCCTCACCCTCCTGGACCTC
>NW_028026215.1:0-619 GCF_054177405.1 Leptonychotes weddellii
ACTTCAAAAGCAAAGACTGTGCCAATTAGGCTAAATAATTTAAGTTGTCTTAACATCATCCCATTTCAGGCCATGCTTTACTTAAGTGAGGAGGGGATGTAGAGAAACAAAGAGGCCAGTTGATAACCAGAAAACATTTTGGTAATGCATTATTTTGAAACTTAGCCTGACTATTATTGGGTTATTCACTATACTTTAGCATTTATTGGTCCTGGTGTGTTAAATATTCAGAGTAAATAGGATTTATTTCCCTTTTGAAGGAAAATTTGTAATTCTTGTCACTTTCATGTTAGAAGTAGTTAATTTATTCTAATTAATTAGTTTGAAAACATGTTTAAATTTATCAGACTTGTACTACATTACTGTCACAATATGGTGCAAAGCTTAGCATGTGTCCCACGCAGATTCATGGGCTGTAGTCAGAACCTTTGTTCTCTAATTATGGGGTATTGGCAAGACATTTGGATAGACTGGCAATAAAAATATTTCTGTCTTTTATTTTCAGGCATTTGACTATGAACAAAAGAAGCTATTAGCAACCAAAGGTATGTGCTATGTTAATGACCTAGTACTTTGATTTTTCTTTTTTTTCTAGGAGACCATAAAAAGTTTCCTAGTA
>NW_028026216.1:0-619 GCF_054177405.1 Leptonychotes weddellii
TTACCCAGTATTAGAAGAGATCTTTAAAATACTATTACCAGTTAAATGATTTTTAATAGACTTTTTTTTTTTTTTAAAGAGCAGTTTTAGATTCACAGCAAAATTGAGGGGACAGTACCAATTTCCCACATAGCTCCTGTCCCTACACATGCATGGTCTTCCCCACTATTAACATCCCTTGCCAGAGTGGTGCATTTCTTACAATTGATGAACCCACACAGACACATCATTATCAGCCAAAGCCCATAGTTTACATTAGGTCTCACTCTTGATATCGTGCATCCTATGACAAATGTATGATGACACTTATCTATCATCAGAGTATTGTGCAGAGCCGTGTCACTGCCCTAAAAATCCTCCATGCTCTGCATATTCATTTCTCCCTTCCCCCAAACTCTGGCAGCCACCGATCTGGTGGCTGCCACACAGCTGAACTCAGGCAGGCCGTTGCCACGCCACATGGGACTGGTGAGACCTGCATACAGGAGTTGTGGGGTCTGGAATGAACACACTGCTGGTCCCAGCCACCCACTCAGGCTCCAAAGGCCTGGGCAATGAGTCCGCGCTGCCACTGGGTCATTTTTGGTGAAAGACCACAACTGTGGCTCTCAGCAAGGGC
>NW_028026217.1:0-619 GCF_054177405.1 Leptonychotes weddellii
AGAGCCGAGGGCGGGGCCGGGTGGGGAGGGGCGTGCAGCCCGCGTGGGCCTCTGCTGTCCACGGGCAGCTGTGGCAGGTGCTCCTGCAACGCAGGCCTTCTCAGAGACACCTTTCCTCCAACAGATGGAGCGCGTGAGGCAGTGGGAAATCCGCCAGCTTCAGGACATCGAGGAGGCCACTCAGCATGAGCTCACCATCCAGGACGATTGACCCTCGGGGCCGGGGCCGGGGGGTGCGATGCTCTGGAGCTCGCACCTCGGCCGGACTCACCCGGCCCTCTGTCTGTCTGCAAACCCCAGCCCTCCTCAGGGCTTGCCCAGGTCCTGCTTGAACTGCTGCCCTCCCCGCGCTGCGCCTCTCGAGTCGGGTGGGGGCGAGCTAACGAGGCTCTCCGAGGTACCACCAGACTGCAGGGCCCAGAGGGAGCCGACGGGGGAGGTGGATGCCCACTGCGCCACCCTGGGGGTGCCCGCCACCCCTGCGGCTTCCCCAGTGTGACCCAGGGCACAGGATGACATTTTGCACGTACAGACCAGGGAGCGTGGCGACCCAGCCGCCCACACAGGGCTGGGGCCACACACCCAGCGGGCTCAGGATGCCATTCCGGGAGAGTCAGAC
>NW_028026218.1:0-619 GCF_054177405.1 Leptonychotes weddellii
AGTAGGGATCCGAAGGGGTACGTGCACCCCGATGTTTATAGCAGCAATGTCCACAATAGCCAAAGTGTGGAAAGAGCCAAGATGTCCATCGACAGATGACTGGATAAAGAAGATGTGGTATATATATACAATGGAATATTATGCTCTTCTATTTCAACACATGTACATGGAAAGAAGCCCCGTGGCCCTGTTAGAACAGAAGGCTGAAGGCCAGCCAACATCTTGGGTGAAAGAATATTCAAGCAACTTACCAGCTGGGTTTCTGATTAATTATCAGTCAGAACTATTTTATGTTTTCCTCTGCTCCTTATCATTAATTGCATCTATTATTGAAGTTGTGATACTTATCTAAGGAGTCTTTATTTATTCCAGGCACTCTGCTATGTGCCAGGAGTGTCATGGGGGCGTTACTCTCAGAGAGTTGACAAGCTAGTGAGGGAATGTTTTACTCAGTATTTTACTCCAGCCATTTTGTTACAAACGTGATCCCCAGTTGTGAAGGGCAAGACCTCAATGCATTTAATCCTTCCTGAGCTCCTGCTGTGTTCAAGGCACCAGAAAAATGTATGAATTTCAAGTATATGCTTATAAAATCCAAGGCCAGCATTCACAATCAGTT
>NW_028026219.1:0-10671 GCF_054177405.1 Leptonychotes weddellii
TGTTCCCTGCCCCTACCTGCTCCCCAATCCCCATACCTGCTCCCAGCCCCCACCTGTTCCCTATCCCATACCTGCTGCCCACCTGCTGTGCAGACAGCCTTGGGGCCTGCACTGCCTGAGGTAGGCCTGCCCAGGTGTCATGGGAGGGTTTCGGGTAGCACTGACCTCTCTCCAGACCCACCGAGATGCTGCCCATAGGCTAACACATGGCACATTCTAGCACATTCTTTTTTTTTTTTTTAAGATTTTATTTATTTATTTGACAGAGAGAGAGACAGCGAGAGAGGGAACACAAGCAGGGGGAGTGGGAGAGGGAGAAGCAGGCTTCCCGCAGAGCTGGGAGCCCGATGCGGGGTTCAATCCCAGGACCCTGGGATCATGACCTGAGCTGTAGGCAGACGTTTAACGACTGAGCCGCCCAGGCGCCCCTAGTTTTTATTTTTATTTTTTTAAGATTTTATTTATTTATTTAAGAGAGAAAGAGAGTCAGCTGGGGGAGCGGGAGGAGAAGCAGACCCCCTGCTTATTTTCAGGACCCTGGGACCATGACCTGAGCTGAAGGCAGCTGCTTAACCGACGGAGCCACCCAGGCGCCCCTCTAGCACATTCTTTGCCTCCTGCAGGTGAGGTCAGGGTTTCATGCTCAGTGTTGTGAAGCACGATTGTGCCACAGTTCCATCCTGGGCACCTGGCCTTCTGACCGGCAGCCTGTCCCCTGTCCCCATCCGCTCCTCGGGGAAGTCCTCCTGACCGGCAGCCTGTCCCCTGTCCCCATCCGCTCCTCGGGGAAGTCCTCCTGACCGGCAGCCTGTCCCCTGTCCCCATCCGCTCCTCGGGGAAGTCCTCCTACCTCCTTGGTAGCTATGCCAGGCATCAATGTCGGCCTCACACGACCCAGGAGCATCTGTCCAGCAGCCCACTGGTCTTGTCTGCCAGGGTCATGCCAGGAATAAACTCCTGAGCTGTCTCCCCAACCCTGTGCCCACACCCTCGTCTGCCCAGGACAACAGTCTGGCTGCCCTGGACTCCCTGCCACCCCCATCACTCAGCAGTTCCGCCAAGCCCTCAGACCATCCAAGGTGGAGAACCTCTTGTCGTGGCCAAGCTACGCCCATGCCCACAAGTGCCAGCTCCACACTGAGCCCCTGCCCCTTTGCTGCCCACATGGCCAGGTAAGTGCAGCCCTCCACCTGGAGCCACCCTGCTCCCCCAGGAGTCCACGTGTAGCCATAGACCCCCACCACCTGGCCTCCTGCCTGCCTGCTGTCCCACTCTGTGGGTTTCATGTGTGGCTTCCTGCCCTGCCCTGCCCAGGGATCTCAGCCGTCAAGGGGGCCTCAGGCTGCTCCCCGGGACCGTCTCCTCTTATCTGTTTCAAACCCCTGCCCTCCCACCTGCCCATTTAACCCATCTTCCCAATACCCAACTGGCTGTTCCCCACCGCTCCGGCCCAGCCGGAGCTGGGTTTCTGAGGTTCCGTGGGCCCTGTGTACCTCCCGGGGTCCCTACTGCCTCCCTGCCCGCTCTGCGCTCACCGGGGGCCCCTCCTGGTGGGACGGGATCCTCCACACTCATCCCGGGCCTCCTCAGACCTGCTCCTTCTCTGCACTTGGCCACAAGCCCTTGTGGGCAGGCTGGACCACAGAACCTTCCGGGCCCCTGCCGCTCTGCAGAGCCTTGCCCGGTGGAAGCACATAGGCATGGAGTGATCCTCTTTGCTCTGGGGGACGGGGGCGCAGGGTACTTCAGGACTGGCCTTCATTTGCCCAGGAATCCTGGAGCCTGGTTTTCCAGATATGGAATAGGATTTCCAGAAGCATCTTAATACAGCTACGCTTGTTTTGATAAATTCCCCGGAAATGGGGTAAACCGCTGGAAGCCAACCCCCCAGGAGCACCGGACAGAAGCTTCTCTGCGAGGTGATGCGAACCAGCCACAGGCTTCCTGTGCAAGGTCGGGGGGTGGTTAACTGCCCACCCCCCGTCCTCGCTCCTCGTAAGGGGGCGGCTGAAAGCTGTCTCTCGCGAGGCAGGGCCTTGAGCGGCCCAGGTCACGCCCCAGCCAGCTTGTATCCATCTTCGGCGTGTGCATCCACGCAGCCCTCCCATGGAACGACAAGGACCTCCCCCGGATGGCAGTGTCCCAGATCCATCTGGTCCTGCCACAGAGTGGCAGAGGCCTGAGAGCATTGTCCTGCTCGCTGTCACGTGGGGACCACGGCAGGGACAGGGACCACGGCAGTAATGGGGACCACAGGTCCGCTGTTCAGCGTTCCCCAAAGGAGGCACGTGTGTCCCACGTTAGGTTTCTGGACACTTTGGTAGCTGTACGTACATTAGCATAATTGTCTCTTTGGCAATCTTGTTTGCTTGTTTGCAGGTGAAAACCTCTTTCCCAGTGGGGGATGGGTGTGAGCCTCTACCAAGGGGTCTCCGGCCAGGCATTCAGGCCCGCACCACACTGCTCCGCTAGCTGGGCGCGCTGGCCACGCCTGCTGGCAAAGAGAGCCTGTGGGCGGGCAGAGCGTGGGGCTGCCCTGTGGACACCCTTCCTACCCTCTGCAGCCCATGTACCGGCCCCTCCGTGGGCACTGGGGTCTCTCCATGTCCAGCACCTGCTGGCCCCTGCCTTGCTCAGGTTGCATGGGCCGTACCACAGTGTGACTCGAAAAATCCACACACTAAGGACCCAGGCTGTGCAGTGCAGCTCAGGAGGAGTGAGGGGCCAGGTGTCTGCCCCCCAGGCATCCAGGGAGGGTGCCGTGCAGGCCCTGCGGAGGGCACTGAGGTTGGGGTTAGCGCGCCACGGCCAAGAGCAGTCCACTCCCAGCCCTGTAGCAGGTCAGACGTCGGGGCCTCCAGATGTGGAAGCATCCCAGGGCTCACTGTCTGTGTGGCCAGGAGCTGGGGACGTGGGGGCCGCCTCACCCCAGCCCGAAGGAGCTCACTGAGGCCCTTGCAAGGCGCCGTCCTGTGAGCTGGAGGCCGGCTGGCTCTCCCCGTGGCCCTGGCAAGTCAGTGCATGGCTTGAGGACTCAGTTTCCCCATCTGTAGGTGGGGGCATGGGACTAGATGCTGTCCAGTAGAAGGGGGCATGGTGTGTATCCACGCTGCCCACAGGGTCACTGCTGACCACATCTGTGCTTGAAACGTGGCTGATGCAACAGAGAAACGGATTTCTAGTGTGGTTCCATCTTAATAAATTTACATTTAAATAGCCACACGTGGCCGTGGCTTCCACGTGGACAGCACAGCTCCATCTGAAGTGTAGCAAACCCCCCAGTGTCCTTCCTCTGTGGCTGGAGGTGGAGAAGGTGGTTTTCCTGTGTTTCATGGAATCGTCAACCAAATCAGAGCAGAGTGTTGCAGGGGTGTAGGAACCCCTCCTCCCTGCTGAGTGTGCTGGAGGCTTTGCTATTTAAATTGTCGGACACCTTGTAGATGTAAGAGGCAACTCAGATTATTCGCGCTGGTGTTTCCTGTCTCTTTGTGGGACACACGTGCGTTCTCAGCACCATCGGAACGATGCTCACCTTGCCTCCTGGAAGGAGAAAAAGCATCGTAAATGAGCGTGAATGTAGGCCTGGAGCACGGGCCGTCCTCTCTCCAGCCAGCGCCACGCTTTGCCCGTCTCCGCGGCCCCATCCTGAGAGAAACCCATCTCATGCCGCAAGTTAAAGCTGTGGGGACCCCGGGCCATGGTCCACGGTGGATCCCACCTGCGGGAACACGGAGGGAATCGGGGTCGGCTGACATTTTGGTGCCACGGCGCTTTCCACTCCGTTGTGTAAAAATGTCCCTTGTAGAGTCAGAAGTGCCTGAGCTTGTGGACGAGGAGGGAAGACTGCCTACGGGAGACACCTGGGTCCAGACGCCACAGTGCGGAGGGCCGCGCGCACGTGCCTGCGAACTGGGCTGGCCAGAGGGGCTGCTCCGGCCGGGACGATGGACTGGTCTGCCCCCCCCGCCCCCCGCCTCACACAGCAGCAAGTCTGGACAGTGTGTGTGACACCACGATGTTCAGGCGATGATCCCTGAGAGGTCGAAGCCGCTTGAAGTTCCCGGGTCACAGCACGGAAGGAGTGACACCTCTTGGGGTCTCGGGAGCCATTAGAGAGGAGGGGCTGCCTAGAGAGTGGGGGGCAGTGCAGGGGTCCCCGCAGGATCATGACCTGAGCCAAAGGCAGTGGCTTAACCAACTGAGCCACCCAGGTGCCCGCGGTTCAGTCTGTTTTGATAGATTTTCTTCAGGTCATGGGTCACCCCCGCCCCCAGCAGCCCGCTCTCCTTCTGAATGAGGTCGGGACTGGGATGGGTGTGGATGCCTGGCAACAAGCATGCAGTCTGTGGCTGGCCCTCTGACGGCTCCCTTCCCAGTCGTGTCACTCCCTGTTGCTCACAGGCACCGCAAGTACCTGTCTCCAGGTGGGGGGGGAGTCCTGGCCCCCGGGGGTCTGCACCCGGCTTTTCACTGACCGCTGATCAGTGAAAGACGTGATGACGTCTTCCCTGACGTCTTAGGGGCAGGTATTCCTCCAGCAGCCGGCCTGGGCCCACCCCTGGGAACGCACGCGCTCGCTAATTCATTACGACGTGCTTGGGCGGGCTGCCGGGCTGAGTCTCCCACGTGGGTCCCGGGTGGGCACTCCCGACCCCCGTGGTGCAGGCTTTCAGTCATTCTGCCACACGTTGGGCAGCCATCCCCCAGCTAGGTCCACGTGTGGGGTCCTCAAGGACTCTCCCAGGGGTCAGGGTGTTTGGGGGGGGCATGGGTGCTGTTAATCTCTGTAGAGCAGGATAAGTGGGGTTTGTAATATATTCCGTATCTTTCTTAATAAAACAAGCAAAAGTATGGCAAACTGTGCTGGGGACAAAGGTGGAGGCAGAACCCTTTTAGTTGCCCGACCTCATTCGGGAACTAAGTTCCAGCAGAGCGCTGGCCTGTGAAGAGACAGACATATTTATTTCAGGAGACCTTTGATCCCCAAATTACTGCATTTCTAGACATAAATTCCAAATTTGGTGATTACCAAGTCTGATTAAACAGTCCTAACCAAGAAGTACTGACGGACAAAATCTGGAAAGGCCCCTTTTGGGGCTTGAAGCCTTGTAATTTTGAAAGAGCCGGAAACCATGTGCACTCCCGTGGGAAGCCTGCCCGCCTGTCTCTGCGGGAGGCTGTGGTCTCGGGGTCCTTGATCTCGGGCCGCCGCCCCCGGAGTCCGGCAGCCCTCGGGCGGCTGAGCGGGGCCTGTGGGACTCAGCACACATGTGTCAGAATCCTCAAGCCCGTCAGACCACTTTGGCACATCTGAAACTGTTTAGCCGCGGAAACAGAGCCGCGCACTTCAAAGCCTCCATGGAGCTTCCAGACAGACGCGCTGGTGGGTCGCCTCTAAGTCCGACTCCATCCGACAACGGCCTCCACCTCCGTCTCGGGGGTTTCTTGTCAAAACAGACCCTGTAAAGAGCCCTGCCTCGACGTTCTTAGACGCGTGAGGGCAGATGTGCCCCAAATCTTCAGTCCGGTGGCATTTGGAAACGGCCTCGGGTTCCTGGCAGGCAGGAGTCGGCCTTCTCCTTGGAGGGGCCCCTGCCCGTCCCCTCCCTACACCTGCAGTCCCCGCCCGCCTCCTGCCTGCCTCCTGCCCTGGCCCTGGCGCTCATCCTCACTCCTCTGGGGGACCCCGACCTTGCTCGTTGCCCTTCCCCACAAGGCCCAGGTCTGCATGCTGACCCCAAATCCCCACCTCTCACCCCACATCAATCCCACCCCATGTCCTGCACCCCGACAACCAGAGCAGGAGCCCAGGCACTTCCCAAACTGCCCCAAAGTGGCCTTGGCCACCTGCAGCACAAGCCTGCTGTGGGGCCGCCTAGGGGACCCCACGCTGGGCCTCTCTTCTGCAGCCCTCGGCCTCCTCTCTAAGACCCACAGACCCTCACCTGCCCTGTCACTCCACCATCTCCCGCAGGTAGCTCCCTGCCCCGCCTACCCCCGGCACCCGGCGCCCGGCACCTGGCACCCTCCACCGGGCACCCTCCACCTGGCACCCGGTGCCCGGCACTCCTCCACCCGGCACCCTCCACCTGGCACCCGGCGCCCGGCACCTGGCACCCTCCACCTGGCACCCTCCACCTGGCACCCGGCGCCCGGCACCTGGCACCCTCCACCCGGCACCCTCCACCCGGCACCCGGCGCCCAGGGCTGCCACCACCGGCAGGACCAGCCCCAGCAGAGGTTGTCCCAGGGGCTCCCGACGCCCTTTGCCTCTGGGAGTTCGGGGCCGGTCAGGCAGTGCTGACTGCAGAAGCCGAAGGCCGGTGGTTGTCCTGGCTCCCTGCCACGCAACCATGCAGAGCCACCTGCTACACCTGTCACGACAGGGAGGGGAGGTTAGGCTACGTCCCTGATGGTCAGAAACCCTGGTAGGCCCGTCGGAAGACCCCACGGTGGGGGCCGAGCTGGCGGAGGGCTGGGCAGCTGGGGGCACGGTATGGAGAGGCGCTCTGTGAATCTGGGAGCACCGTCTTCCACTTCACGGGGACACTTGGTGAACAGCAGCTTCTAGGTGGGTCTCTGTTAAAGGGCCACCCTCCCCTGCGGGTCTGGGAGGCCCCGGTGGCTGTTACATCATCGAGAGCACTTGGTTCTGGAAAATGGCCAGCAACACACCTGCCTGGGGTGGCTCGTCCTGCTCCCCCACACGAGCTCCCTGTCCCCTGCACAGCGCACCCCCCTCCCCTCCTCAGCCCCTCTCCCCCATCTCTCTCCCTCCCCCCACCCTTGCCTGGACTCCCTGCCGCAGCGCAGCCCGCCTCCTCTCCCAGGCCTGCCCCTTACATTCAAGGAACCGGAGTATTTCCAGGACCCTAGGAGTCTCAGGGGCTCCAGGTCATGAGGGGGCACCTCTGCATTTTTAATGCAAAAGAAGGGGCAATTCACAGAGCGGCACTGGGCAAGGGTGGTTCCCCAGTGGTGGAGGGAGGCAAGTCCCCACCCCGTGCCTGCAGCCCAGCCCTCCATGGGGACATGGCGGAGTGTCCTCGGAGCCTTGCTCTTGTTCCTCTGGACTCAACACGCAGCGGGTTTCTAGGCAGGAAACCGAATTCTCTGGAAAAGCCCAGGGAGTCCTCCTGGAGTCTCCGGAAGCAAACCCGCAACTGCCCTTCCAGCGATCTGTCCCCCCATTTTCGCTAGTATCCTGGCGTTGAGGCGGGAGCTGTCTCCCCGTTGCGCTCAGGATGTTCTCACGGGGGCCTTGCGTTTACAACAGACCCGTTCCAGAGCGCCCAGCGTTCTCTGTGGAGAGCAGGTTTTGAACTGGACGCTCTAACAGGTTGAGAAGGAGGAGTTCCTAGAAAGGCATGTGTGTGTGCCACGCAGTTTTCCTCGGGGTCTTCCCAGGAGTCGGGGAAATGGATTTCCAAGGAAAACAGACCACTCTCAAAACCCAGGAGTACGTTTGCTGAAATACAGATGCACCGAATTCTGGAGGATAGGAACATTGAAATTTGAAAAGCACACTCCTTCTAGGGGTGATTGTTTGCATCACAAAACGCTTCTCCTTCCCGTAACCCCAACACCCCCACACCCACGTGGCCTTAGATAGGAGCCCTTCTCCGGGATGCGTGTGATCTCTCAGACCTCACACCGCGGGCTGGACGGCCAGCATTGTACAGTTCTGGTGGCGTGGGAGTCTCCAAGGGCCAGCGTCCATGGTGTGGGGTCCATAGGAACGTGTGGCTGGACCTTCTGGCTTTTCAGGGCAGGCCAGGAGCTGAGATTTTTCTTCCAAACTCCCAACACCTCTGCACCCACGGGCAGCTGTGGGGGCGCCTGGCAGGCTCACCCGGGCAATCCGGGCTCCTCCAGGCAGGACCCATCCAGGCTGGCGGCTGCTTGTAGGGAGGACAAGGACTTAAGGGGTCTGAGCTCAGGGCAGAGTCTCAGGAAGAGATGTGGACGGTGGCCTCTGGGGACAGCTGCCCGAGGGCCCATGTGGCCTCCTCTGAGAGTCCCTGCAGGGTGAGAGGGACAGGGATGGCACCGTGGGGACTGGTGGCCGAGGCCACAGCCACCGACCTGTGACTTGTACTCCTGCCCCGGCGGCCAGCAGTGCCCGGCTGATGCTGGACGATGTGCGGTTGGCAGCCAGAGGCGGGAGCGGAGTCTGGGAGGGAGCTGCCCCGAGGGTCAGCAGGAGGCCTGGCCAGCACTGGGTGGGCTGAGCCGCCAAGAGGCCCCTGCAGCAGGGACAGAGCCACCGCCAGTGTGGGGAGCAAGGAGGACAGTGCAGAGACCTTGTGTTGGGAAAGCCAGGAGGGCAGGGGAAGCCAGGGAGTGCAGGGGAAGCCGGGGGAGGGCAGGGGCAGCCGGGGGAGGGCAGGGGAAGCAGGCCGAAGGAGTGAGAGGCCGGTGAGGGGCTTCATGTTCGCTGCAGGAGGCTGGGCTCCCGGGGGGGGGGGTGCACTGCTGCGGGAGGTGGGCCCTTGGGTCCCCGGGCAGGGCAGGCGGCGGCTGGACAGGGGTGGTGGTAGGTTCGTCCCAGAGAAAGCTCTCGGCCCTCGGTTTAGCCAAAGCAGCACAGATGGAAGGGCATTTTGTGTGACCTTTGTGACCAGGATGAATTTGTCTGGAGTTGCCAGTCGCAGGGACCAGAATCATTACTTTTCCCCACAAATGACCCCCTTTTCCCTATTTGACCCCCTCCGGGGCAGCTCCCGTGTGCTCTCGCATCGGGGCGGATGGAGTTCTGCCACGGAAGGTGGCCAAGCCAGGCTGGCCACCCCCCGCCACGCGCCCGTGTGCATCCCGGGTTATGGCCTTGTTACTGCGGGAGACCAGCCGAGGGTCCGCGGTCCCGCTTCCGGGTCTCGGGCCCCACCGCCCACCCCGGGAGGCGTCACTGGGCTCGGACTCGGGCACGGAGGCGGGCCTCAGGGTGACTCAGTCTCGGGCCCCACCGCCCACCCCGGGAGGCGTCACTGGGCTCGGACTCGGGCATGGAGGCGGGCCTCGGGGTGACTCAGCTCCTTCCTGTAGAGCTGTTGTGCACACCTGGGTCTCATCCTTACGTCCGTGGTGGGTGGGTCCTGCTGCCCTTTTTACTTCCGGGATTGTAGCAGGGTGAGCAGAGTGCTGGGTCGTGGCAGAAGCATCTAGAATCCTGCTGGATCTGAGCACTCTGACCCTTAGCCTGGCAGGGACCCTGGGGGATGCGTGGCGCGGGGTGGTCAGAGCCCTGGGGACCTTTCACCGGGCAGGTTCCGGGCCACGCAACTGGGTCCCATGGAGAAAGTCTGATGGGGCGTCCCCTGGGGGCCCCCCGGCCTGGGCCTCGGCCGACCACCCTTTGTAACACGACTTCTGTTCTCACATTCTGCAGATATAACCCTCCCATGCCCCGTCCTCCCCCAGAGGAGGCCAACCCTCCACAGGCCACGTCCCGGGACTCCAGGCGCCACCTCGCTCCCCACGGAGGCGGGGACCTCAGCCTCGTGGCTTGTTCTGTTCCGCAGAAAAAAACTTGGAAGTGCCTGGCCTCTATCTTAACGTCCACCGGGGAGGGAGCTCAGCCTTGCGCCACAGGGGAGAGCGGGCCGCGTGCTCCCGGGACCCCCTGCGGCAGCACAAGGACCCCATGCGCCCCGAAGGGCTCCTGAGCGCTGCAGCAAAAGCACGTCCTGCCAACGTCAGTGGCCGTGCAACAGGGCATCTGTCTGTTGTGAGGGGCACCAGTGTACTTCCCACTGGCGTCCTGGGAAGGAGCTTCACAGCGGCCCGGTCCTGGGGTAGACGTGTGGCGACTGGGAAAGAGGGAGATGCCAGGAGGGGCAGTCCGTGTGGGCTCTGGAGGCGGCCGGGCAGGCGTCCTCCTCCCACCCCCCAGAGCCCTTCCTGGGCCCAGGGACCCGCGGTGGCGCCCGCCGCCCTGTCCAGTCAGAGCCTGGCGCAGGCTCCCTTCCGGCGGGCGGGCGTCTCCTCGCTGCTGGGCCCCACCTGTTGCAGACCCGCCCGCTCAGCCCGCAGATCTTCCAAGAGCCAGGAGCGCTCTGTGGGTCGTGCCTCCCGGGAGACCCCCTTCTCCAGGTGGAGGGGCCGTCCGGGCTGGCCCTCACCAAACCCGGGGGCAGCATGCGCCCAGGAGGCTGGGTGTGTGTGTAGAGGGCTCTGTTTCCCTGTGCCCGAGTATTTAGGCACATTAGGAACATTTCATGTTCCTCTTCACACCTCCTGCAAAACAATGTTTGTACATTTAGGTGAATGTTCCAGTTTTTTTTCATGGTTTTTGTTTTGTTGGTTGTTGGGCTTTGCACGCAGAAAGAACATGCTAGACATGCTGTGCTTTTTAAACACCTGACATATGTATTCTGGCTTTGAAGAGGGCCTGGGTCCCTTTTCCTCCTGCTGTGGACACAGGCCACCCTCGAGGGCATGGGTAGGAGGGCACTGGGAGAGTCGGGCTGGCGGCACCAGGCCCCTCGCCTGGCCGCCTGTGAGCACACGGCAGGTGCGGTGAAGGCAGACTCAACTCACGGCACCCCATTTGTTTCCTGCGGAGCCCGGCGCCTCAGGCAGGCCCCCGTGGTCCCCTGTGGGCCCCTGTGGGCCCCTGTGGTCCCCTGTGGTCCCCTGTGGGCCCCGGTGGGCCCCTGTGGTCCCCTGTGG
>NW_028026220.1:0-619 GCF_054177405.1 Leptonychotes weddellii
TTATAAAAATCCTCACATACTACATATAAGAAAGAGCTCTTTTAGTGAAATGAGATGACAAACAGCTTAGGCTTTTCCATTGTAGAAATGTTTATACTTTGTTTCATTAAAATAATGCCAGTTATGATTTTGGTTTACAGTTGCATCTTACTGTATTGTGGTAGTAAACATAAACCAAGATTTTTTGACTGTCTTCCCGTTGATAGGTGAGTGTCTGTGCTCTTCCCTTGAGTCTAGGGAGGTTATGGTGGATTCTACCATTAACAGTAAAAGTAACGCTATGTGACTTCCGGGCGAGGTCAGAAAAGGCCATTCAGCTTTTGCCTGATTCTCTTGGGATGCTTGCTCTGAGATAAGCCAGTCACCACAGAAGAAAGCTGCCTTCTCTGTCTTTACCATTTTGGAAAAAAAGAACATTACAGAAAGCTGTTATATGCTGAGGGACAAAGTATGATGTAAAAAAGGGGGGTAAAGTGAATAAAGGCAGAATATGCTAATAGTACTTGGCTCTGGCTGTTGGGATTATAAATCATAATTTCCAGCCCTTAAGATTATATTGGACTTTCAGGGCGCCTGGGTGGCTCAGTCGTTAAGCGTCTGCCTTCGGCTCAGGTCATGA
>NW_028026221.1:0-619 GCF_054177405.1 Leptonychotes weddellii
TTTTTAAGATTTTATTATTTGACAAAGAGAGACACAGTGAGAGAGGGAACACAAGCAGGGGGAGTGGGAGAGGGAGAAGCAGGATTCCCGTTGAGCAGGGAGCCTGATGTGGGGCTTGATCCCAGGACCTTGGGACCATGACCTGAGCCAAAGGCAGACACTTAACCACTGAGCCACCCAGGTGCCCCAAATAGAAAAATTTTAAATTATTACTGAAATTAATAAACTTTGCAGATTATTTTTCTTGTTAGAGGAAAACAGACTTAGATATGTCCTCATCACAAACAAAAATAAATCCTAGATCATTTGAAAAGAAAACTTTTGGGGGAGTTATTTTTTAAAAAAATATTAAAATTTATAAATTCACTGAATGACAGTAAATGACATTTTCCAAGTGATGTGCTAGAAGAAATCAAAACATAAAAGAACATTAAAAGATAACATCTTTATATAAAAACACCCATAATTATAACAAAACAACATATTGTAGCAAATATCAAAGAAGACTAAATATTTGTTGCAAATACACACATTTAATGAAGAAAAGACTCAAAATTCTCACTCCAGTAATTCAAGAATTTGAGAATGCAAGTAACTGTCAAAGTTCATGGAATGGATT
>NW_028026222.1:0-619 GCF_054177405.1 Leptonychotes weddellii
GCTTGCTCTTAATCAGTTTTTAATTATTTTATTTCTAAGTGTAGTTCTTGGCTTTAAGAAAAGGTCTGAAAACCACTGATTTACTCAATTCCAATGATCAGGGTTTTTGTTTTGTTTGCTACAGAACCACAGTCCTGGCTGGCCCCATTTATGCATTTTGGGAAATCTTCTATCTCAAGGATGAACATTTTAATCTAGAAAGCTAGTATTACCAAACCTGGGGCTAACTCAATCACCCCCTCTTCTAGCTACTCACAAACTGATCTCCCATTGTAGGCACAGTATCTCCACTTGAGAATTGACTTTCCCATGAGAGATGCTAGAAACTGGCCTAATGTCACACTTATTTAGAGGCAAACCAAAGAATCCTGACCTTATGACTCCAGGTCCAGAGCTTTTTCCTCCTTACTACAGATTTTACAAAGAACATTCTCATTCTATGAGAAACTACTAAATCAGAAATAAGTGACCTTTTTAAGAAAGATGAGCTTTTCACCATATGATCCAGCAATTGCACTACTGGGTATTTACCCCAAAGATACAAATGGAGGGATTCGAAGGGGTACGTGCACCCCGATGTTTATAGCAGCAATGTCCACAATAGCCAAACTGTGGAAAG
>NW_028026223.1:0-619 GCF_054177405.1 Leptonychotes weddellii
AATGCATTTATATGAATTAGGAGAAATAGATAACTTTCAAACAATTTTAAAGAGGGAGTCCTAGTTAAGTAACCTGTGTAAAATTACACAGCTATTAAGCAACAAAGGGAGTACTCTTACCTGATCTTCATCAATAATCCTAACCACTACACTTGCAACCGCCCACATTGAATTTTTAGGATCTTTGGAGAAAAAAAAAATTTTTTTGACTACCACGTTCAGCTTCACAGCTTTATCATTAAAGCAATCTTCAAAGAAGTTTGGGAACAAGTGACCTAATATACACAATGATAGACATACATGTCCTGTATTGGTCCCTGATTAAGGCTTGTAAATATTGCATTTAAGTGCATACTTAGAACAATCCACACAACTTCATCTAAATAAGAAGGCTCACTGGGGTAAAGAGCAAGCCTACATAAATGCCTCTGATCATCTTCCATCAAAACATTACTTCCCATAGTTTGGCTATTGTGGACATTGCTGCTATAAACATCGGGGTGCATGTACCCCTGTACCTCTGAAACAAATAATACATTATATGTTTAAAAAAAGAAGAAGATGATGATGATGGCAGGAAGGGAAGAATGAAGGGGAAATCAGAGAGGGAGATGAACCA
>NW_028026224.1:0-619 GCF_054177405.1 Leptonychotes weddellii
AAATAAATAAATAAAAAATGAAATTGTCACATACTATTCACTTAGGTTGAGGCACCATAAAATTCACACATGCATTCACTTAATTGGCTACGTATGCAAAGAGAAATTTTTTATTATTATAAAAGGTCATGTTGACTCTTTCTACATAAATCTTCGTCTACACACTTCATTTTGGTATGGATAATTAAGGATGGAATTAGTGGATCCAAAGAGATGAACATTTTTAGGCTTTTGATATGTTAGAGAAAGTTTCCTACCAAATGGTATATCAGAATGCACATCTTTGTGCATCTCTGTCAGCATTCCATTTTATCAATTTTTTGTTTCCCTCCATGTTTATTAATAAAGCCAATGCTTAATAAATTGTAAAATTAAGTAAAAATTTTAAAAAATAGTATTCAACTTCATAAACAATATACCTTTTGTGAATTAATACAAGTGTCAATATACTGAAATTGGCCATTTGTTTTATATACCAAAAACCTTATTTGGATATGCTGGATGCAGATCAGACATAAATTTTCTTTCTCTCCATAAAAGATACTGAATAGTTCTGGGGAAATTAGCTTTAAGCATCTATGGGACAAAATCTCTTGTAAGGTCATTATAGTGTTAAATC
>NW_028026225.1:0-619 GCF_054177405.1 Leptonychotes weddellii
AATTCCTGAGAGGAGACGAAATCCAGGTCTCCTACTCCTCCGCCATCTTGCTCCGCCCCCTCAAAAAAAAATGATTTTTGATGTTCACAACCCCAGCATTTTAGAATTTCAGTGATTTATGAATTTCAGTGATTCTTGTTCTACATACAATCTAGTATAATTTAAATTGACCTGTGTATGCATTCATTCATGCATTTATTTGCAAAACATATGCATGATTCATTGTGCTAGTGGGCTGGAAAATACATGAAGATGAACATGAACATTCCTGAATACAAAAGGATATATGAGGTAAAATGAAATAAGTGCCCAAATAACTATCATGGCTGATTGAAGAAGTAAAAGTAATAATAATAATAACACAAAATTGCAAGGAAGTTCAAAGGAGGGTCAGTTGACATCAGATTAAAGGAGACAGGGTTGAGGGATAATCACCAATCATTACTTTTTGTTTTAAAAACATTCAAGAAAATGTGTATATGTTTCAGCCCTTTTACTCACATTTCAAGTTTCTGCCTAGTTGAAAGAGGGTAACAGCTGGATTCATGATCACTGGGCCATTCTCTTTTGGCTCCAAATTGTGTTGGTTTGGGGTTTTCAAACTAGAAAGAATTTCATC
>NW_028026226.1:0-619 GCF_054177405.1 Leptonychotes weddellii
ATGACCTGAGCCGAAGGCAGACGCTTAACGACTGAGCCACCCAGGCGCCCTTTGCATTTTATTTCTTATCAATGGTATTAGAAAGGCTTTTAGGGGGGCACCTGGGTGGCTCAGTCATTAAGTGTCTGCCTTAGGCTCAGGTCATGATCCCAGGGTCCTGGGATGGAGCCCCGCATTGGGTTCCCTGCTCGGCAGGAAGCCTGCTTCTCCGTCTCCCACTCCCCCTGCTTGTGCTCCCTCTCTCGCTTTGTCTCTCTCTGCCAAATAAATAAACAAAATCTTTTAAAAAAAAGAAAGGCTTTTAGGTTTTGTTCTTGTTGCTTATTTGTTTCTTTTTCACGTTCTCTTTTTTAAACGTTTTCTTATAACCAAATTATTTATATTTGCTTTTTTAAACTACTACTCTAGATAATAGGGTAAAAAAATTAAGCACATGCCATTGTAGTAGGAACAATTCAGAAATCAGAAGAACTATATAAAAGACCTCTAATTTAGCTACCAGTACCTCTGAAGCTAACTTTGGAGTTAGATAGGTATACACTGAGTAACCAATTTATTGTAGGGAAGCATTAGAGCAAAGATCATTCTTACTCAACTCAAGAACTCATTTTGGTAAAAA
>NW_028026227.1:0-619 GCF_054177405.1 Leptonychotes weddellii
TGACACCCGTAAAGAAATATGAATAACAAACAAATGAAAGAGTGTAGACTTCATCATTGTAAATCTTTTTAAAAGAATCAAGGGTAGAATTTATAAGGACACAACTTCTCTTACGACCCATAAGAATACTTCCTAATAAAACAGAATCATATTTCCTGATCCTCTAGGTTTTTGGCTGAGGTTGAATGGCATTAGCTAAGGTCTAAAACAAGGATCTTTACCTTCTTCTTAAACTTTGGAACCCTCAAAGCATCATAAATCTCAAACTCCATTTTCAAAGACATAAATTCACTTTACCTGTTTGTTGTTTAAATTTCTAACAGCGCCTGTTCTCCAACCAAACATTTTGAGTTTCTCATTTAGCTGTAAGCAAGTAGATACCAGGTCACTTTCACTTTTTAAACTTAATTATCCAACTAATATCAAAAAAGCTTATATTAGGGCACCTGGGTGGCTCAGTTGGTTAAGCGTCTGACTCTTGATTTTGGCTCCGATCATGATCTCTGGGTTGTGAGCTTGAGCCTCCCCCCCAACCCCATGAGGCTCCTTGCTGGGTGTGGAACCTGCTTAAGATTCTCTCTCTCCTTCTCCCTTTGCCCCTCACCGCTCCCTCTAATAA
>NW_028026228.1:0-619 GCF_054177405.1 Leptonychotes weddellii
ATTGCTCTGAACTACTTGGGGGTAAGTTGCATGTATCATGCCCTGTAACCCTCCATACTTAAAGAATTTCTTAAGAACATTTCTTATATAACCGAAGTACAGTTAGTCAAATTTAGGACACACATCACTGATAAAATAAAGTACAAGCCATATTCTAATTTTGTCATTGTTCCAATAATGTTCTTTAGAGCTTATCCCCCTCTTCATTACAGGATCCATGCAGATCATATATCACATGTAGCTGTCAGTCTCTTCAGTCTCTTTAATCTGGAAGTGTTTCTGGGCCTTTGCCTATCATGAGAATACAAGCCATTTTTCTATAAAATATTTCTCAATTTAGGTTTGTCTGATGTTCCAGCACAATTCCCAGCCAAAATATTGCATAAGTGATCTTGTATCCTTCTCAGAGTATCACACACCCAGAGGCATCTGATGTCCACCTACCCCTTTATTGATGTTTATTTTTATCATCTGAGCAAAATGTCATCCAATTTCTCTGCTGTATACACCTATTTCCCTCTTGCAAATAACAAGCTATCTGTGGGAAAACATGTTAAAACAATATACTCTACTCCTCAAATTTTTCCCCTGGACTTGAATGCCTTCGTGATTCTTACCT
>NW_028026229.1:0-619 GCF_054177405.1 Leptonychotes weddellii
TATGCAAAGCAAATGAGCAAATGCACTAGTCAGGGAAGTATACCTTTCAACTGGGAGTGGGTGTGTGTGATTTGCTTGAAGTAAGCAGTGCACTCATATGTTCAAAACTCAAAATGACATCACAGGGTGTAGCGTCCCTTTCCCCTTTCATCCATGGAGGACAAGATGTGGTACTGTATGCAAAATTTTGCCCTTTTTTTTGTATCCTTCTCAATGCACAAAGACTTCCTTCATTTCTTTTGAATGCCATAGCATTTTCTTCTGTCTCTTGGGTTAGTTGCTTTATTTATTTATTTATTTTAAAAAATTTTTTTGTTGTTATGTTAATCCCCATACATTACATCATTAGTTTTAGATGTAGTGTTCCATGATTCATTGTTTGTGCATAACACCCAGTGCTCCATGCAGAACGTGCCCTCTTTAATACCTATCACCAGACTAACGCATCCTCCCACCAACCTCCCCTCTAGAACCCTCAGTTTGTTTTTCAGAGTCCATTGTCTCTCATGGTTCGTCTACCCCTCTGATTACACCCCCTTCATTCTTCCCCTCCAGCTACCTTCTTCTTTTTTTTTTCTTAACATATATTGCATTATTTGTTTCAGAGGTACAGATCTGA
>NW_028026230.1:0-19639 GCF_054177405.1 Leptonychotes weddellii
TTTTTTCAAATAAGCAATCATTTTAAACCTGGTTTATCCAGAGTTTCAATTCTAGACACACACATGAATCATTAATGTGCTGGGACATGGCAGCCTCCCAGCTCAGCTCTCAAATTTCCGCAAGCAAGATGACTTGATACTGATGGAGATAAGACCTTGGTTGACAAAGATAATATTTACCATTGACATAGAGTTATTTTTATGTAACCCGAACTTGTCATCTCTTAGACAACAAGAATATATAGTCTGAAAATGAGAAAATGAGAAGATAAAAATTAAAATTCCAAAATATGTCCAAAGAATCATTGAATGGAACCTATTTTGGGGGAATTTAGAAGTTTAATAACAGTACAGTCCCTTTTATCTAGACAAATAAATTAACCTTTGCTTTGAAAATTACAAAATACTCCATTTGTTGCAAGAATTAGAGCCTGTATGGTGTCACAAAATATTTCTTTTTTAAGGAACAAAAACAGAATCCAGAGAAGGAAAATGGTGTGTAAGTATAGTATTAAGAAATGCTAACCTCTTTTAAAATCCTGTCTTTCAGGAAAGAACGGTGACCATTAGAAGACAAACTGTAGGAGGATTTGGATTAAGCATAAAGGTAGCCTGTCTTTTCAGTCTATCCTTAAAGACCATGCCATAATACCTGCATTTCTGTGTATTTTGATTATTTGCTGATTACTAATTAGACAAGAATGGCTATAGCAAACTGTTCAATATTTGGAATGAGATGTAAATTAGGTAGGTTCTCACAAAACCTTGGTCAACTTTTGACTTAGAAATACTCTTAGAAAAAGTACTTGGGAATTTTACCTGGTATTGAATATAGGTCATTCACTTTCTCTATCTGGTGTCATCTAACACGTCAGATATGGTGGTGTTGTGTGCATATCTTCCTCTAACAGCCCGAGTAGGAAATACTGCCCCTTCAAGTGAATGGAGCAAGAACAAGTTTTACACTCTTTTTTTTTTTTTAAAGATTTTATTTATTTATTTGAGAGAGAATGAGATAGAGAAAGAGAGCATGAGAGGGGGGAGGATGAGAGGGAGAAGCAGAACTCCCCGCTGAGCAGGGAGCGGGATGCGAGACTTGATCCCGGGACTCCAGGATCATGACCTGAGCCGAAGGCAGTCGCTTAACCAACTCAGCCACCCAGGCGCCCCAAGTTTTACACTCTTAATAGTTAAGTATTAGTTGGATTTTATTCCTCTTTTTCTTTTGGTTAGTTTTCCTTTTTTTAAGAAACCAGCAAATTTTCATGTCATAATGTCAAGTAGACAGGATAGACAGAATTTTATCATCTGATTTATTTAAAAAATGACCATACCTGTTCACTTCCATTTATTATTAATTTTTTTTAAAGATTTTATTTATTTATTTGAGAGAGAGAATGAGATAGAGACAGAGAGAGCATGAGAGGGGGGAGCGTCAGAGGGATAAGCAGACCCCCTGCTGAGCAGGGAGCCCTATGTGGGGCTCGATCCTGGGACTCCAGGATCATGACCTGAGGCGAAGGCTGACACTTAACCAACTGAGTCGCCCAGGCACCCCGAACATTTCTTTCTTTTTTTTTTTTTTAAGATTTTATTTATTTATTTGAGAGAGAGTGAGAGAGAGAAAGCATGAGAGGGGGGAGGGTCACAGGGAGAAGCAGACTCCCTGCTGAGCAGGGAGCCCAACGTGGGACTCGATCGCGGGACTCCAGGATCATGACCTGAGCCGAAGGCAGTGGCTTAACCAACTGAGCCACTCAGGCGCCCAATTTATTATTAAATTTTAAAGGCCTTTTTTTCCCTGTATATGGTTGACTAGTAAAGATGTACCACACCTGCAATTTGTCACCACTGAAACAAATAGAAAATTTAAAAGGATGAGAAATTACATAAATATTATAAAGGTTAGTTCAATGTCTTTAAATGCCCTTTAGAAATCTACATCTCTGCATAGATAAATGAAATTTAACTTTATCTTAACAATTGGGTTGGGTATTTTGCCTATGTAGGGTGAAAATCATACATCTCAGGTATATATTTCATGGAATTTTATATATGCTTGGAAAGTGGAACTCTAAATTTGGTGACTATCAGTTCTAGTTGACATTATGAAAATGACTTAGAAAAATGTACCACTGTGGAACAGCATTGTGTTGTCAAGTGATAAGAATATTACTACATAAAATGTTAGTTTTAAAATATATATTTAACTGTCCTTTATCTATCATCAGCTAAAACCAGGAAGGTTTGCAGAACAAGTTATAGGATGTGGAAATGATTTTTGTTTTTGCTGTGATATTTATTGGGATTGTTTGAAGGATTTAAAGGTACCACTAAAGATAGTAAAAAGTCCACGAGAGAGAACAAAAGCTAAGTGTGAATAAAATCCACTCGTGAGAGCTGGTTTCATTTGAGATAAGTATTTTCACCTATCAGGCCTGACTCTGTTTCTTTCTTCTTTTTTTTTAAGATTTATTTATTTATTTGAGAGAGCGCGTGCGCGCGAGAGAGCGAGCGAGAGAGAGAGTGTGTGTGTGTGTGTATGTGTGTGCTTGAGCAAGGGGTAGGGGCACAGGAGAAGCAGACTTGGGGAGCCCAATATGGGGCTTGTCCTACTACCCACAGGGAGATCATGACCTGAGCCAAAGCCAAGAGTCTAATGCTTAACCAACTAAGCCACGCAGCCATTCCAACTCTATTTCTGATGGTGGAGCTACGTTAGTTTTGGGCAGGCTGGAAATGTTCTTTTCTATTTTTTTCTATTTCCATTTATAATTTAAAGCCAATAATACAATGTAATTTATTTTTACTAAAATGGCACAATTTTAACCTGAACAGTTTTTAAAACATCAAGAATTTTGCCAAATGAATTATATCCATTTAATATTTTCATTATTCCAATCCAAACAAAACTCTTACACCTAAATAAGTAATTTTGTAAATCAAATGAGTGTATAGTTTCCATTCATAATATTGACCACAAAAGCAGTATTTGAATTGTGATCTGTGCCATATATTAAAATTCTAACAAAAAAAGGCAATTATTTTACCATTCTTATGACACACTAACCATAGATACTAAAATTAATATTTTTATTTAGAATATTACCCAATCATTCTGAAAAGTTTCCTTTTAGGGTTTTCCAATTTGCTTTTGTTAATATTTACCCCTGACACTTGCTTTTTTATTTTTAAACTATCTTTCAGGGCACCTGGGTGGCTCAGTTGGTTAGGTGTCTTCCTTTGGCTCAGGTCATGATCCCAGTGTCCTGGGATCAAGCCCCGAACCCTGCCCAGGGGGGAGTCTGTTTCTCCTTCTCCCTGCTCTTGTGCTCTTGCTTGTTCACGCTCTCTCTGTCTCTCTCTCCCTCCCTCTCAAATAAATAAAATCTTAAAAAAAGATGATCTTTCATTCTGTTAATGTGTGGGCATATATATATATATATATATATATATATATATATATATATATCTCATGTTATATATATGCTCTATATACAGAATGAACAGTTTAAGAAATCATTTTAACCTAAATGCAGAATTAATATTTTAATGTTGACCATTTACTTATTTTCTTATGTATTTATTTGTTAGTGTACCTATTGCTGGAGCAATTTGAGCTGATTATATAATTATTCACATAAATATATAAAAATATATCTTATCCTTATTTGGTCCAGTTAAGTAATCACTTCTGGCACACACTGGAGATTTTGCAGTGAGAATTATTGACTTAAAACCTGGAATATATCAACTAGAGATAACAGAAGGAAGAGTGCATGTCGGACAATTAAAATGGCATTAACCAATATAGTGAAGACTCCTACAGGTGCTCCTGAATTTCATTGTACTAAGAACATATGGTGATGTTATTTCAATTTTACCTTCTAAAAAATTATTTGCAAAAACCTGACTAAAGGGCAAAAAAATGTCTCTTTTTTGGTCAGAAAACACTAAAACACTCCAACATGTGTTGTCACAAGTCAAAGCCAATTGGCCATGCTCTGTGCTCCTGACAAATCTTGGCTCATGGGCCTTTCCTGCTTCTGTCACGATTGTGTATGGTGGCAACTCCTCATTATTCCCACGTGGTGGTCAGTGCTACAAAAGCTGGTGGGCAACATCACAGAGAGGCACTAATGCTTTGTTTATTAATGTGCCCTAGTGGCTATAGACTGTGGGCAGTATGATGTCCCTGAAGCTACCAATGTCCTTTAAGCCTTGATGTTACCTGTCCATCTACAATGTTCTTGTTCCCCAATACTCTCCAGGCAGAGGACCCTTGTTTTTGTTTGTCACTCAATCAAATGTCAAGTTCTTCTTATTTACATTTTCAAACTTCCAAAAGATCATTCTCCAAAAACTGAACAAAAAGATGCCAAAACTTTCCACTTATAATCACATAATCTTCTCTGTTCTTGGACTGAAACTGCTTCTTTTTGTAAAAAGTTCAGAAATTGCAGAAGTAAAAACAATGAATCATTGAAGTAGTGATTAGTAAAAGTTTATGTGCACCCACCAAAAAGACAGTTTGCAGAGCAAGAGCACTCAAACCAAAACATGGAATGAGACTCAGGGTATATTGTTATAAAGCAACTTACATAGTGGGAAGGCAGTGACTGTTTATTCTTCACAGGGATTGGTTATAATATTACAATTTTCTTAAATGATAAGGAACTGGTTAGTGGTTACCTCATACCAACCTTGGGAAATAGTTCAAGTTTTACTTATGGTATCTAGAGGCATAAACAAGAAATGGCTTGGGTCAAGCTAGCCTTGCAAAATAAGCTAACTGAAACTTTGTATGACTAGAGTGGTTTTGTCTGCTAAGAGAATTTTCAAGGTTGGTCTTCATTTGTTTTTGATTTTCACACTTTGAAGCTCTCAGATTTATCAGACTGGCTGGTGTATATTCTCATTGTTCCTATAGGACATTGTGATTTGGGCCCTTGTCTAGTTTTCCAGAGTTCCTAAGTTCCTATGGCCTTTCTGTCCTTTATTCCCAGCTCTTCAGTTCCTGCCCCCCTTTCCCTCATATCACGCCTGCCTTCTGGCCTTCTGGTAGAATCTTTCTTTCAAGTGCTCATCCCTTTTGTCTGGACTAACCTGAAACTTAACCATTTCCAAAAGTATCTTAATGGTCTCCCTCACCTACATCCCCAATAATCATCAAAGCTTTGCAACATAGGACCCAATATTCTTGTATTTTTGCTTCATTCTTATGAGAATCACCATATGGATAATCACCTTAAAGCAAGCCACTATCTCCTATTGATCTTCCATCTCTTTGAAAATAGAATACTGTATATTTGCATATTATTCAATCATACCTCTGGCCATTGTCAGTTAACAAATCACTTTTTAGAGAAAGGGGGTTTTGTTTATTATTACTAGAAAAGGTTCTATGGAGTTATTTTCCAACAAACAAGGCTATGTTATCTATGTCCATTAAGAAAATGCTTGCAATCAAAGGTGATTTTTATATGAAAGCTTTAACTTTGCAGCAATCAAGAATGAAATTATAATTATTATTAAAATCTTATCATTTATAAGCAATAATTGCAAGTATTTATTAACTGTTCTTTAAGTGCCAGATGCTGAACTACGTACTTTATATTCAGGTTCATTTGGCCTTTAGTATCCAGCAAAGAAGGTAACTATTGTTATCCCTCTATAGATAACGTGGTTAAGTATTAAGAGGTTAAGTAATTTACCCATTGTTGTACCTGGCAGAGCTGGGCCTAAACCTCACACAAAGCAGATGACATAGTCCTTACTGTTAATAACTATGTTCTGTAGCTGTAGAAACCAGACTAAATTTTCTCTAAACTCTCTACTTGGGAACAGAAGCAATGTTTCCTCTCTAAATTATTTATTCTGGTTTATTCAAAATTAAACTAAATGGATCAATATGTCCAGGATCAAGGAAACAATTTAATATCAAGTACTTGGTATTAATTGTATCAAATTTACCAAATAAAAATATATGTCTTCATAGCAGCTATAATAAATTTCTGCCTTTTAGGGGCACCTGCCTTCGGCTCAGGTCATGATCCCGGGGTCCTGGGATGGAGCCCTTCGTCAGGCTCCTTGCTCAGCGGGAGTCTGCTTCTCCCTCTCCCTCTGCCTGCAGCTGCCCCTGCTTGTGCTCTTTCTCTGTCAAATAAATAAATAAAATTTTAAAAAATAAATAAATTTCTTCCTTTTAATTTATTAGTGGGTGATATAAGTACACCCACATTTACATACATTTTTCCTCATTCTGTTCTCTGTTCTTTTTACTTGTGTCTGATTCTTCTGTTTCTACCAGAGACAATATGGATACATACCTTTACGCCATAGAAATAGGAGGATACCAGGCAGGTAATAAAGCTTAGGTTGAAGATTATGGATTAGTCCCCACGAATCAGTTAAAACCACTGATCAATTTTCATTTTAAAGACCATTTTTAAACTAAATAGTTTACTGAGGTATAATTTGCCTATCATACAACTTAACCACTTAAAGTATACAGGTTAGTGGTTTTAATTATATTCACAGATGTGTGCATTTTAGAACATTTTTGTCTCCCCCATATCCTTGAGCTATCATCCCCTTCTCCCCCTGTCTCCCTATCTCAGCTCTAAGCAACTACTACTATATCTTCAATCTCTATAGATTTCCCTACTTTGGACTTTCATATGAAGGCAATAATATAGTATGTGGGAAAGACCATTAATTTGTGCCAAATTCACACTAAGTGATATTAGGAGGTAGGCATGGCACTCAAATAGGTAAGGATATTTTCCCATTTTCTTTCAGATCATATTCTTTTAGGTGCTTCTCCCATACTTGTTCATTAGGCTCTTGACCTTAATTATTGTGTTGTTATTATCTGTTTACAAATATTTTCCTAGCTCTAAATTTGTATATAATGGTGGGGTCTATGTCTCTTTTTCTCCTCCTAGATCCCAGAATATGATTGATTGATTAACTGGAATAATGAAAATATTGAATTAAAAATATTTATCTGGCAAGGTTTCCAATGCTCTAAGAACATTCTGGGTTTGATTCGGTAGAATTTCAGTTATACTGGCAAATTCTTTGTATAGAGTCCTCCTCAAAATGCTTTAGATAGGAATTAATATCCTGGATCCTATAAAGCTGGTTGTAAACTTAATTATGCATTGAATGGTATATACTTTAATAATTTCTGGGATGCAATGTAGAATGTTGCCTCATTTTCCCTAGTTTTGATTTTACACTGGAACAACAGAGCTCAATTAATTCATTTATTCCCTAAACCTGGACCGCAAGCCTGTACCCTGGTTGGCCTAAGGGTAGGTTGAGGAGAAGAGCCAGTAAAGGAAAACCTGTCTTGACCTTATGCCCCTTGTAATCCAGTGGGAAAATAGATATTGATCAAATTGTGATGTAAATAATATAAATCGTAGCCTGGATCCAGTGTTACAGAAGTGAATTGCTTCAAGTAAGGAGACACTGATGAATGGGATCCTTCAGCTGATATTCTGAATTTGAGTTGGGGGTTTACCAGGTTAAGAGTGAAAGAAAAAAGCATCTAGGCAAAGGAGATATTATATAATGATGTCCTTTGGTGCTCAGAGTGATGAAGGATGAAGATGTAAGTAAGGCAGGCTGAGGCCATAAGACAGGGGGCAGCTGATGATTGAGGGTTTTATTCTAAGTGTAATAGGAAGCTTGTCCCCTGTTTTAAACAGGATGAATTGCATTATTTAATTCCTGACTGGAAAACCTTACATTTCCCCATTTAGGTCCAGAGCTAAATCTTATTAACTTTAATAGAACTGGACTGCTCTCACAATTCATCCAATAAATTAAGGTACTGTGATTTTAAGTTCCAATTTTATCTCCTGAGTTTTGTCTAAAAATTTGCTCTCTAATTAATTAATAAAGTAATTTCTGCAATTAATTGAAGAATTCTTTCAGAACTCCTAACATCTGCATAAAAAGAAAACTGTTGACAAAATAGGGGTTAGTTTTAGCCTGTCATTTAAACATAGTTCTAACTCTCTGGAATTGAGGGAGGAATGGGGTTACTGAGCTGGCCCTCAGAAATTACAATTTCAAGTCTTTTCTCTAGATAGATCCCAGGGAGAGGTTTCCCACCACCCTACCGTGGTACCTGGCGTTAAAAATCTGAGCACTAAGAAAATCTTTGGATTCAGTAATGCAAGGAGAGAAAACTGTGAAAAACAAAAACAGCTGAAGAAAAACACTCTGATGACAGCCACACAGACAAGAGGGACATAAACAATGTCACTCTCTGCCCCAAAATATCTGAACCATAAAATATCTGGATGAGTTTGTTTCTTCTTTTTATACCACCTAAACCTTCATTGGCGGATGATTCATCTCTGTTAACTAGTTTTTTCTTCTAAGAAATGGAGACGTATTCTTAAAATCCTTTCCAATTTCCAAGTATCTCTAGAAACTAACTGTAATCATGGGCATTTAATTTCATTGTATATTCTTAGCTTCTACTTAAAATCATTCTGTAATATGTTTATAAGAATAGGTCTATCTTAGGCTTGGAAAAGCTTTTGACTTTATTTATTCATTCATTCATTCATCAACAAACATTTCAAAGATACAAAAGAAAGACATTATTCCATGCACTGGGTTTACATCAACGTATGAAACAAACTACCAAAAAAATTCAGTGCCCTCTTGGAACTTACGTTCTAGTTATGGATGGGGGAAGAAGAATGAAAATGAATAATAAATATAAGAAATAAAGATAATTGTAGGTTGGAAGCTGGTAAGTATAATGGGAAAGAAAGAATAGAACAGAAAAAGGGGATTGGAAACTGGAACACTAACTAGTAAATATTAAGGGTCTTAGAGTGGATTAGTGCTAAGCTTATTTACCACCCTTAATGCCATGTAATTTTATTCATAAATCTTGGTTGATAGATTAATTAGGATAATAGCTTCCTTGTATTCAGTGTCTATTGTGTGCTAAATAAGCACTCATTTCAACTATACTATCAGTCACAAATCATATCTTTTGATCAAATGAGAAGTCATCTTCAACAGAATTTGTGCTTGTTATGGGCATATTGACCAAAAGACAAAACAGAATTAGGAGCCATGTCGCTTAGGCCAGAGACTTCACAGAGCTAGTGAGGGTGGGTGGGTGAATATTTGGTTGGTAGGAAGTACTGAGTAAAGTGAGTTAGCAGTGGGTTTGAATTTCAGTCTGAGGAAGACAGTTTTCAATATTTTATTTATCATGCCTCTTCTTTAATATTCTAGAAGTAAAAAGGACTACTTGCCAAGAAAATGTTGACTACCACTACTTTTCTCAAAAACTATTGCCCATCTTATATTTAAATATATTGGCAATTCAGTGTTAAAAATTGACATTCATGGAAAAAATATAGTTCTAAAATAACTTTTATTCTTAAATAAAAAAGGTTTAGGAAGTTTATGTGTTCTGAAGATAGAGAAACCCAGTGGAATTTTAGGTTGTCTTTTCAACTATCCTATGTTAAAAGTGCTATACTTCTTTTATAATTGACATTTTATTCTTTTTTATTATTAGTTTTTTAATAATTTTTTTTATGATTTTATTTCTTTATTTGAGAGAGAGAGCAAGAGAGGGGGAGAGAGCAAGAGCATGAGGGGGGTGGCTGAGGCAGAGGGACAAGCAGACTCCCTGCTGAGCAGGGAGACCCACATGGGACTCCATCCCAGGATCCCCGGATCATGACCTGAGCTGACAGCAGACACTTAACCAACTAACTGAGCCACCCAGGCGCCCCATTTTATTCTTTAATGCATTTATTTGATTTTTCAACTGTTGGTTTCAAACTTCTCAACACTGTATTATCAAAACAGAATTTTCATGCACTTATTTCAGGCTTTATTTTGTTTCCTTCCATATTAGTCTCACTTATTTTTTTATTATTTCATATCTCATTTGGTCAATTATTTGAAGAATTACTACAGTGTTCTTGTCAGTTTATTTTGTCCTGTTAATTGTTTCATATGGGCTTTCACACAAGGAGGAATCTAATATTAATTAAAGAAATGCAGATGATCCCTTTCCCATCATGCATATGCACACTCTGATTTTTTGTATCATTTTGTGCAGGTAAAGATCTCTCTAGTCACTTAGCATCCCAAGGGGTCTGTGCTTGGTCACCAGCATAGAACAACTTAGTTAGTTAATGGAAATACATAATTATCTGGTATTTGAACATTAAATAAGAATTTCTACAATGGGCAGCATGTTACACATTGAAGAGAATGCCTATTTAAGGCATTTCCAATCTTTATTTGAAAAACAAAAGCTTTCGAAGTCAACTGTTATTAATTACTAGATGTCATGGTATATTCTAAATAGGTGGATAAGTTTTTTGGGAGCTGTGTGCAGAGTAGAGAAATTCCACAAGTTTATTCATATGGTATCTGGTGTCCATTAACATATTATTCATAGCATGTATAGTTTCCTAATTAAAGGCTGCATATTTTCTTGCAATTAAAAAGCACAATATGTGATTTTCTCTTTGCAGGGGGGAGCAGAACATAATATTCCAGTTGTCATTTCAAAAATCTCCAAGGAGCAAAGAGGTAAAGTGTTTAGAGAATTACATAGTAACTATTCCTTTGTAAGCCATCCTTACTGAAGAATAGGTCGTATTAAGGAACCATAAATTTGTATGTGATTGACTAGCTCCAAGTTCCCCATGACCAGAGAGTTAAGTGGCCAAGTCTGATTCCTGACTCTATCACTTTATTACTCCAGGGGAGGGTTTCGCTCATAGGAAAGCAAGGAT
Source organism: Leptonychotes weddellii (assembly GCF_054177405.1). NCBI lineage: Eukaryota > Metazoa > Chordata > Mammalia > Carnivora > Phocidae > Leptonychotes > Leptonychotes weddellii. Next base: position 10,803 of record NW_028026230.1, read on the forward strand.
GAAAGATAAGAGAGCATGTGACTGTGTATAAATTAGGGACTACACAGCTTTTAAATTGTTTCATTAAACAAACACACAGACAAATTTAATGATAATAAGTCCCATCAAATAAGGCAATTCCTGATACACATATTTTTTCAGTTCTCATATGCAGTTTAACAGCCTGTCATGAAATTTCATCTAGAGAACACCAAAGATGTAAAGCAACTGTTTCAATGACTGAAATCAGTAAGATAATCTAATGTTCAAAAAGAAACTCAGAGTTGATCCCATAGTTGATGGATTGAATGTCTAGATAAAATTTTTTTCATAGATACCTTAATATTATAAGTACATGAGAAAATTTAGTCATCCATCCAGAAGAGTGACCGGTTTTGGGCAACTGTAAGGTCTGAAATTATAGGATTAAATGGAAATAGGTGTTCCAATGTTTGGGCAGAACCATACAGTTGTTTCTGCATTCCTATTATTTGTGGATCTTTTAAGATGTTATCTGTATAAAACATTTAATGTTTTCCTTGTATCAATTTTGATTTTACTTAATTATAAAACTCTTTCATCTGTATGAAGAAAATAGTTGATGCATAATAATTGCCCTTCTTCCTTCACAGCGGAACTTTCAGGACTGCTTTTTATCGGAGATGCTATTCTACAGGTACACATTTTACCCTTATTTTCTACTTGCAATCAAAACATAAATTCAGTTCACAGCACGCCAAGAGAAACCATAATTTTCTTTTCATTGCAGATAAATGGAATTAATGTGAGAAAATGCAGACATGAAGAAGTGGTGAGTTTTCTTTACTTTTTCTTAATATCATAATTTTCCCCATGTGCAAATAAGGATCTACTGCATTGCTAAACACAGTTCAATTTATTCATTAGGTAGATGTGACATTGGTCCAGTGTGCTAATCAGATTTTCAGATGATCTCTTAATTGGTGTGTGTGTGTGTGTGTTTCATATTAGACACAGGTCTGTGAGTACTACCCAGGATGAAATGTAATTCAAAGAAATACTTTGAGCATTGCTTGTTATGCGTTTTTTCAGTTTTTCTATTAATCTCAGCCAATCAGTGTCCATGAGGTATATCTCTAGGTGAACTACATCTCTAACTCTTTGCAAATGTTTAAAATCTTATAAGCAATAGAATTTGTCTGTAAAATCTTACACAGTAGCAGAGTCAATTGGAAGAGCATATAAAGACTGTGTGTGTGTGTGTGTGTGTGTGTGTGTGAAAGAGAGAGAGAGACAGAGACAGAGACAGAGAGACATTAACAGGAGAGAAAGAGAAAGAGACAAAATTTAGAGAAGTTTAATCTCAAGGCATACTGAATTAGCACTAGGCAGAATGGCCATCAATTTTTGTGTGTGTGTTGTTGTGTCCTGTGGTTTTTATTTATTTATTTATTTTTGGATGTTGGTCAATATGCAGATCTGAAGCCCCAGCCTCAGATATTCTAATTCAGTCAGTGTAGGTGGGCCCAGGAATTCGGATTTTAACAATCAGCCCAAGTGGTTCTATTGTAGGTGGCCTGTAAACAACACTTTGGGAGAAGCTGGAAGGTTGAAGGGCTTCTGTTGGGGACAGACATAAAACATGATACAAAAAGAATAAGACGGTGTTAGGCATTTGGGAAACATTCATCATGGTTGATTAAATAAGATTCATAGAGCCTTCCCTGAATTTCTGTAGCAGCTCACATGGGAAGGGATAGAGGAGAAATTATGTTCAAAAGTTTATGTTCAAGGGTTGTGTTTGAATGCATTGCTCCTCTGTTAAAAGCTATTTAGAGAAAACTATTCTGATGGGTTTGTGTATTTCAAACCTCAAGGACGCACCTCAAGTGTTTTTGAGAAATCACAGTTCCTCAAGCAGTGATGCACGGGAGGGTTCTCAATTGTGCATGCTTGGAATAACTCACCCAGTTTGTATTCATCTCTTATCTTGGTCTCCAAAATCTTACTGGGGCCACTGTATCGCGGTGGTGAACATCCTGTAAAATATGTGTTTTGAGTCTTGAATTTACTACAAATATGTTCAGAAAAAGCAGTGTTTTTGAACGGGTTTGAGACAAATGAGAGAACAGCACAGAGCACTCTGTTCTGCCGATACAGATGCAAATGTTAAATATAGCCATGTAAGCAAAGATATTTTAACTTCAGTCTCCTCTCAAAGATACGAATTGATTTTAAACTCATTATACAGGGAGCAAAACCAAGTGCCTTCTCTTTTAAAACCACATGCTGTTAGATGGAGTCGTGTTTGCAATTTGCCCTTCTGAGGCAGGCAGCATGCTTACAGGAGCTGTGCTGTAGCTTTGATTAGACAGATTAGTGCGGCATGAAAGATTGGAATGTACTAATAATGCCACTTCCTAATGCTGTTCATTCTTTTTCAAAGAAAAGGAATTTAGGATTGTTTCACAAATTATGTGTGGCTCTTCACAGTACACTTATTTTTTTGAGAGGCTTAACCTTATCAGCTTTGAAATATAGGCACTAATATTCTTAAGTTCCACTCATTTTCTAACAGTGATTGGATGCTTTTGTCCTCATTGCTAATTACCTAAGCAAATAGACTGACTTATACCTCAGTGGGGCTGAGATATTATTTAAATGTTTAAGAATGGACTTAAATAGGCAGAAAAAGGCACAAGTTCAGAGGATGTAGATGGTTTTAAAATAGCATGCTGATGTACCACATTCTGTATTCCAAATCAGTGATTCACATAGAGTTCCAAACTCAGAAACAAATTGAATAGGTGTGACAGTATGTTGTAAGTGCATATAACTTTCCTTTTATTCATCTATATTACTTATTGACATTGCTAGAAATTTTGTATTTGGTCCCTGATTAGCTTCAGTCTTAGGATGCCTTCAACAATATAGCCGTAACTTCTGTGTTGGTGTTACAAGGTTTAATCTATGTAGAAAGGGAATCCCACGGTGTCTGTTGTGGACACCCAATAAGACTGTTAAAGAATTATTTAGCCAAACGCCTAGAATTAGATCACTGAAGCACTTGTGTCTGTTTGTTTCTCATGTTACTAGCGTGGACATAAAATAAGTCAATTCCAGGCTGCACCCACACCATGCAAAGCATGAAGAAGATTGTTGAAGGAAAGAAGCTTTTGAAGTTTCCTCATTAGGAAAGTGTTGCTTGGCATGTGATATGGTGGGAAGGTAGCAGGGTACCCAGTTTAGAGGGCTTTCACACTCACAAACAACTGTCCACCAGTCCTAGCTGGACCACTTATTAACATTGTAATTTCAGGCAAATGAACTTACTTGTTCTGTCCCTCTCTGATGCATCTGTAAAAACAAACTAATAATTACCTTTATAAAGATTGAATGGGAGCAATGTATATGAAACTCCTTGCACAAATCTGGCAATTAAGAAAAATTAGGCATTATTTTATGCCATCAAATAATATTGCTTCACATGTTGGCACTCTTCTCCCTATTTACTCCCAGTGGTTACTTCTGTGTCAGTGTTGGGCAGTCTTGTTGAGATCCATGCTGGCCTCTTAGAGCTTCCCATACAGAGAGAGTCCTAATGCAGGCTGGTCTGCATTCCAAGCTCCTTCCACCACACCCAGTCTGAAATTGAAGTGGGCACCCATGCCTACAGGGACAGAGCTGTTTGAAAATGAGGGTTCCTTGTTCATCATAACAAGTCCCTTTATTTTTGGTATGAATGTGTTTTGTAGTCCATGAGTTATACTCCCAAGATACCAAAAGTCCCTAATGTACCAATTTTTTTTTCCCCCAAGGAAATGCAGATCTATTGTCACTGTTGATGTTATGATTGATTCTATTTTTTTTTTTACCTTACCATTGAACCCTGGACACATTAAGTCAATTGCTATCTATCTATCTAATCTATCTATCTATCTATCTATCTATCTATCATCTATCTATCTACCTATCATCTATCAACTATCTATCTATATTTTATTAACAAGTAAACTGATCACATATCAACATCTGAGTACCATCTATACGGAATACACTAAGATGGAGTCCTTTGTGTAACAAGAAAGAATATACAAATAACTTTGTCTCTAACTTTATTGCTATGTGGACATCATTTCTGTAGAGTTTAATAATTAAGAGAGTGTACAAAAAATTATTAGGAAAGGCCATGTTGACTTATGGTCCTCAAAATATAACAGTGGTGATCTATTTATGTTCACTAGAAATAAAAGGAAATAAGATTTAGCTATAGCAGAAAAAAAATGCATCTTGAGTCTACAATCAATATAGTTGGAAATGAGAATCTATTAGTATAATTGAAATTTCCATCTAATAAGACTTTCAAAATAGGATAACTCATCATTAGGCAAAGCAGAATGGATGGATAGAGGATTCCAGAAGTTTCCTTCTAAAATATTTCTGGTTTCATGTTTGAGATTTATGGGTTCTAAAAAAGAGATTCATTTGCTTTTTGTTTTCATGGTTTTACTGATAGAAAGCATTAGATAATTAGAAATGCAAAGAACTATCTAGTTCTGAATTTTTATTTTTAAACCAAACTCTAAAAAACTGTAATTCTTAACAAGAGCAGAATGAGTATCTCAAATTATGTAAGTTAAAATGATATATGCATGCAATAAAAACAAATTTTGAGAAAACTAATATAAAGTGTTGCTTAATAGCATTTTAATTATTATGATATGCTTAACTTAATTCAAAATTTCCATTGGAATAAAAAGAATATGGTTTTTTCTTAACTTAGATTAATCAGAAAATAACTTTAAAAATATTATATCCTATCATTTGAAAATAAAGCATTAATTTATTTATTGGAACAGTTTAGGAGGTCTTATGAGTTACCAAGGAACATATTTAGGATGTGACTTGGGAACACACATCATTTTACATGTTGGCAAAAAAGATTAAAATGTCACAGAGTTACAAATTATGTTTTACCTAACTGCTAATAATTCTTAATTTGTTCTCAGTTTAGAAATAAGTTTTGAGGTCTAACTAATTAATACTTTCCTTAAGAATTCTAACCATAGTGAACTCTTTTTCTTTAAATTAACTATCACCAAGGAAAGCAATATATGAAATAATCACACTTTTAATATTTCCCATTGATTTTAGAAATGTTTAATGCAAAGACAAAAATATGAAAAATATTTTTTTATTCTATGTCTGATTTTGGAAAGAAATAAAATACCCAGAACTTGCCTTACCTACATACTTAGCTTTTTATTAATACTATTAGGAGTTCCTTCTTTGCTAAGCCTACAGGTCTGTCTCCTCATTAGGTATGAATATAGATAGCACAGGCCACACTTTAATTAAATGCATGCTCTTCACTCTTAGCTACTGATTCTCATCAAATCCTTATTTGCTCTCTAACATAGCTCAAAGATCCAATTTTGCAGCTTTCTTAATAATGAGACAAAACCAAGTCTGATAGACCAATTGCTTAGTGGGGTCTCAGCCAATTTTTATTTAGAGGAATGGACACGGAGAATACATAGCACCAGGCACAAGGAGACCATGTCGTACTAGGGGAACAAAGTGACTTGAGGTAGAAATGAACATGTTGATATTCCCTCCTTACCTCCTGCAAAGACTCTTTGCAGTCACTCCCACTCTCCAGGTTAGAATGAGGGTCATTGTGTGTTATATAGATTATCCAAATTTTCACAAAACTGACATTTTATTTTCAAAATGACTAAACTGAAAAGCAAGGAGAAGAAAATGTATGAGAATGGAAGTTTGAAGATCTAAGTTAAAAAATGTGTTACAGGGTCACCTGGGTGGCTCAGTTGGTTAGGCATCTGCCTTTGCCTCAGGTCATGATCCCGGGATCCTGGGTTCAAAACCCCTGTTGGGCTCCCTGCTCAGCGGGGAGCCTGCTTCTCCCTCTCCCTCTATTCTCTCCCCCTGCCCCATTCCTACTTGCTCTCTTTGTCGCTCATATAAATAAATAAAATCTTTTTAAAAATTGTGTTACAGACACTTTTCTCATTTTTGTTGTTTGAAATGTGGAGTTTGAACGGTGGACTATTTGAAACCAGTCTTAATATCGTTTTCAGCTAAAATGTTCAATAATTTTATTTTAAAAGAACACACACTTTGGGGGCACCTGGGTGGCTCAGTCATTGGGCATCTGCCTTCGCTCAGGTCATGATCCCAGGGTCCTGGGATCGAGCCCCGCGTCGGGCTCTCTGCTTGGCGGAAACCCTGCTTCTCCCTCTCCCACTCCCCCTGCTTGTGTTCCCTCTCTCGCTGTGTCTCTCTCTGTCAAATAAATAAATAAAATCTTAAAAAAAAAAAAGAACACACACTTTGTTAAAACTAGAACTGTGTAGCACAAATAGTGAACTCTAGTGGATTTAACTATGGGCCTTAGTTAATAATAATGTATTGATATGGGCTTATCAGCTGTTAACAAATTCGTAGACTGGTGCAGGATCTTAATAATGAAGCATACTCTGTGAAAGAAGATGGGGAGGGAATTTTCTGCATAATTTTTCTGTAAACTTTAAAGCATTCTAAAAAAGTAAAGTCCATTAAAATTGAAAAAAAAAGAAAAAAAAAAACCACACCTTTCCATGTTCTCTTTCCTGAGTGGATATATGCCCAAATCATGGCATTTATAAGTCAGGTGTATAGAAAAATCATGTAAATTGAGAAGTGATACTGAGAGCTGTCATAATTACTCAGATTAGTTTTTCTTTTGGGCACCCACAATTCCTATGGATTCAGTCTGTGTCCCGGGAGAGAGCTCATTAGGGAAAAAAACAAAACAAAACAAAACAACAACACAAAAAACCATGAAGAAAAGTTTTGGAGAAAATGCCTTTAAAATATCAGAGTGCAAGGAATGATGTCTTGCTGCCTCTAAGAAAATGTCTCTCAGAACACTCACTACCACTATGTGGTGAAGGAAGTGGTACCTGGTAGAAGCAGCCACTTGTCCAGCAGAAGCAGTAATGCTTGTCAGCATCTACCATAACTAAGAGAATTTAATAGAGGTGACTAGAGAAGAGAGAGAAAGAAAGATGGAGCCCTGGACAAATGGAAAGACTAATTGGTAAACACATGGATACACAGAATCATCAGGGGATAGATGATTTGAGATTCTGCAATTTAATTCTGCAATTTAATGGGGGTTAAAAAAAATAAATGAGACACATCTATCACTTTCAATGTGGGTAGTTCTTCCCAAGAAACTTCCAGAGTTCTATGTTTTGAAGTCGTTCTGAGACATCTCAGGATGCTACAAGCTACTACTGAGGTAATTGGGGCAATACACATGATTCTCTGGAACAGAGATCTAGGAATCAGAAAGGGAAAAACCCAAGATCTGGTTAAAAATCCAAATACCTAGGGTCACCTGGATAGGGAATGGCTCTTTGGGTAATTTTAAGGCAGAAAGATATCCTATTATACATGTGTTTACTTTTAAGAAGGTCTGGGAGCCCTAAAACAGCTGCAATGGAATTGTGCTGTAGAAACCATCATGCCTTTACTCAGTAGTTCCAATGTTATGTATATAAACAACTAAAAAACTTCCTTCAGTTCCTAGTTTGGGATATTGAAATAGCATGCAAAAAAGCACATTTGACCCTTTTGGGATTATTTATCAAAAGACAAATCTGCTTTGGTCTGAATGGTTGTGTCTCCCCAGATTTCATATGTAGAAATTTTGATGCCAGTGTGATAGCATTGGTAGGTGATTAGGTCATGTGTGTGGAGCCCTCACAAATGGGATTAGTGACCTTATAAAAGAGGCCTTACAGAGCTATCTACCCATCTCCCTCATGTGAAATATAAGAAGTCTACACCCCTGGAAAGGGCCCTCGCCTGACCATGCTGGCACACTGATATTGATCTTCCAGCCTCCAGACTGGAAGAAATATTTCTTGTGTTTGGAGGATACCCAGTCTGTGGTATTTCATTATAGCTGCTGGAACAAACAAAGACAGCTTCCTCCATGGTATATGTGCAATGTTAAGCAAGTCAGTGCAGAGATATGGAGTTAAAGGAGATGTTCTTAATTATTCCCCCTCCTGAAACTCTGTTTTATGACAATAAACAGAGTCATGGGTAAATTTTTGAAAATGGAAAGCAGATTTTCATGTCAGTGGAACCATCCTAGGTCTCAGAAAGCTGAAGCAAAAGCAGATGTCTAGCAAACATCCACATCACAAAACCCAGATAGGAATTGGAGTGAACAGGGGTGTTCTAGCCAAAAATAGGAGTTGAATATTTGGCTCCAGGTCCAGCAGAGGGCATAGGGGAGGTTCTGTACTACAATAAAATGAGATAAATATTCTTTTTTTTAAAAATTATGTTATGTTAGTCACCATACATAACATCATTAGTTTTTGACGTAGTGTTCCATGATTAATTGTTTGCATATAACACCCAGTGCTCCATTCAATACATGCCCTCTTTAATGCTCATCACTGGGCTAACCAATCCCCCTACCCCTCTCCCCTCTAAAACCCTCGGTTTGTTTCTCAGAGTTCATAGTCTCTTATGGTTCATCTCCCCCTCCGATTTCCCCCCGTTCATTTTTTCCTTCCTACTATCTTCTTTTTTTTTTTTTTTTAAACATATGATGTATTATTTCTTTCAGAGGTACAGGTCTGTGATTCATCAGTCTTACACAATTCACAGCACTCACCATAGATGATACCCACCCCAATGTCTATCAAACAGGCACACCATCCCTCCCACCCCCCACCACTCCAGCAACACTCAGTTTGTATCCTGATTAAGAATTCCTCATATCTGGGCCCCTGGGTGGCTCAGTTGGTTAAGCGACTGCCTTCAGCTCAGGTCATGATCCTGGAGTCCCGGGA
>NW_028026231.1:0-31772 GCF_054177405.1 Leptonychotes weddellii
ATTGTTTTCCACAATGGTTGTACCAATTAATTCCCACCAATGGTGCATAGGGGTTCATTTTTCTCCACATCTTTAGCAACATTTGTTATTTCTTGTCTTTTTAATTCCAGCCATTCTGACAGGTGTATGGTGATACCTCCCTGTGGTTTTGATTTGCATTTCCCTGATGATCAGTGATATTGATCTTTCATGTGTCTATTGACTAGCTCTAGAGGGTTTTGTGTAAATATTTTTTTATCATACTTAGGGAATTTTCTTCTATTCATAGTTTGCTGAGAATTTTTTTATTGCTAATTTTCAAAATTTTATCAAATGATTTTTTTCTACATCTATTGACTTGAACATATGTTTCTCCCCTCTATTTGCTTAAACTGGTGAATCACATTAATTTTTGGTATGTTATACTAAACTTGCATTCCTGGGATACAGCTTTACATGATAATATTTTACTTTTCATATAGTTTTTGATTCAATAGGCTATCTTTGCCACCATTTTTTTTGCATCCAAGTTTAGAAGGATCTTGACCTGGAATGTTCCTTTCTTTTGATGTCTTTTTCAGGTTTTAGAATTCATCTGGCATCATTAATGATTTGGGGATAAGTTTCTCTTCATTTTTATTCTCTGGAAGAATTTGCATAACATTGTTATTGTTTCTTTCTTAAACGTTTGGAAGAAGTCATCAAAGGAACTATCAGACCTGAACTTTTCTGATGAGAATGTTTTCCCTCACTGATTCACTATCTTTAAGGATGGCTCAGCTTTTTAAATTCATCATATGCCAATTTGGGAAAGTTTTGTTTTTCAAGGAATTTGTCAGTTTCATATAAAATTGGCATAGAATTGTTCATAGTATCATTTGTTTATGGTGTTTAATATTTGGAGTGATGTTAATTAGTGTTTCATCGTTTCCTCAGTTGTTCAGCATTTCTCAATTTGATTCACCTTGTCAAAGAATCCAACTGTCTTTTTGTTACTTTCCATTACTATGTCTCTTTCCTACTTTTTATGTCTCTTTAAAAAATATCTTGCTATTAGGGGTACCTGTTTGGCTCTGTTGGTTAAGTGATCAACTCTTGATCTCAGCTCAGGTATTGATCTCAGGGTCATGAGTTTAAGCCCTGTGTTGCACTCCACACCAGGCATGGAACATAAAAAATAAAATAAAAAAAAATCTTGCTATTAGATTCTTATTTTTATTTCTTTGCTTCTTTGTTTTTGGAATTTCCATGTTCTTACTGTTCTTTTATTAGCTCCTTTAAAAATTCATTATTAATTTTTTATCTTAATTCCAGTATAGTTAACATACAATGTGACATTAATTTCAGGTACTATATTGTGACTCAACAATTCCATATAATACCCAGTGCTCATCAGAAGTGCCCTCCTTGGGGCATCTGGATGGCTAAGTCAGTTAAGTGTCCAACTCTTGATTTCGTCTCAGGTCATGATCTCACGGTCTTGGAATCCGGCACTGTGTCTGGCTCCACACTCAGCAAGGAGTCTCCTTGCAATTCTCTCTCCCTCTCTCTGTGCCCCCCAACTCTCTCTCTCTCTCTTTAAAAATAAATAAATCGGGCGCCTGGGTGGCTCAGTTGGTTAAGCGACTGCCTTCGGCTCAGGTCATGATCCTGGAGTCCCTGGATCGAGTCCCACATCGGGCTCCCTGCTCAGCAGGGAGTCTGCTTCTCCCTCTGACCCTCCTCCCTCTCCTGCTCTCTGTCTCTCATTCTCTCTCTCTCAAATAAATAAATAAAATCTTTAAAAAAAAATAAAAAATAAATAAATCTTCTTTTCTTTGTTTTATTTATTCATTTTTAAATTTAAATTCAATTAATTAACACATAATGTATTATTGGTTTCAGAGGTAGAGATCAGTGATTAATCAGTCCTATATAATACTCAGTGCTCATTACATCATGTGCCCTCCTTAATGTCTATCACTCAGTTACCCCATCCCCCCACCTCCCTCCACTCCAGCAACCCTCAGTTTGTTTCCTACGATTAAGAGTCTTTTATGGTTTGTCACCCTCTCTGGTTTCATCTTGTTTTATTTTTTCCTCTCTTCCACTATGATCCTCTGTTTTGTTTCTTAAATTTCACATATCCATGAGATCATATGATAATTGTCTTTCTCTGATTGACTTATTTCGCTCAGCATAATACCCTCTAGTTCCATCCAAGTCATTGCAAATGGCAAGATTTCATTTTTGATGGCTGTGTAATACTTCATTGTGTGTATATCTATATACCAAATCTTCTTATCCATTCATCTGCTGATGGACATCTGGGCTCTTTCCATAGTTTGGCTATTGTGAACATTACTGCTATAAACATTTGGGGTGCAGGTGTCCTTTGGATCACTACATTTGTATCTTTGGGGTAAATGCCCAGTAGTGCAATTGCTGGGTCGTAAGGTAGCTCTATTTTCAACTTTATAAGGAACCTCCATACTATCTAAAATAAGTAAATAAATCTTTAAAAAAAAAAGTTCCTTCCTTAATCCCCATCATCTATTTAACCCATCCCCCACTCACCTCCCCTCTGATAACCATCAGTTTATTCTCTGTAGTTAAGGGTCTATTTCTTGGTTTGTTTCTCTGTTTCTCTCTCTCTCTCTCTTTTTTTTTTTTTACCAATACATGTCTGTAAAATAATTTAGCTTCTAAGCACTGCTTCAAACATTTCACAAACGTTGATATGTTTTATTGTCAATAGTATTCATCTCAAATATTACCTAATATCTATTATGACTTCCTAACTAACTCAAGATTATTGAAAAGTGCATAGATTAGCATAGATTATTTTGCACACATTTGGAAAATTTTAGTTTAGTTTTTGGTAGTGATTTCTATTTTCATTCCACAGAGGTTGAATATACACAGATTGACTTTAAAGCTTTTAAATTAGCTGAAGCTTTCTTTTTTGCCCAGAATATGATATATATTCTCAAAGGCCCAATGTACATTCACTAAAAATGTATATTCTCTTTTTTGAGATGTAAAATTTTATATTTATCAGTTAAATAAAGTTGTTAAATTCCTTTCAAATCTTCTATTTCCCTTCTAAATTTTTCTGCTAATTTAATCAATTTTCAAGGTTGTGAATGTGCCTATTTCTCCTTCAGTTCTATAATCTCTAGATTATGGAACTTTTGATTTTGTTATATTAATTACTTTGTTATATTATTATTTTATTTTTAATTTAAAGTTATATTATTTTTTAGTTATATTAGTGGGGCATCTAGGTGGCACAGTCAGTTAAGCATCTGCCTTCGGCTCAGCAAATGATCTCAGGGTCCTGGGATTGAGCCCCACATCAGGCTGACTGCTCAGTGAGGAGTCTGCTGCTTCCTCTGCCTCTCCCCCTCTGTGCTCTCTCCCTCTCTCTCTCAAATAAATAAATAAAATCTTAAAAAAAATAAAGTTATATTATTGTATAGCACATTTAGAATTGTCATACATAATTTATAATTCTCATATGTTTCTAAACTGATAATTTAATCATTATAAAATGTTTCTCTTCTATTCTAAAAATGCTTTTTTCTTTAAAAGTCTACTTTTGATGGTGTTTATAGTATATTCCCATTCTTTTATTTTGAATATATCTAACTCCATATATTTTGAGTGGCATTGGTATAAATGGTATATTTGATTTTTTAAAATCCAGTTTGGCAATCTTTGCCTTTGAGTCTTAATTTTATATACATTTAATTCAAGTACTAATGCAATTTTCAGTATATCTACCATCTCACTTTTTTAACATTAAAGTATCATCTCCATTATTCTTACTTACATCATTACTTAAAAGTTTATAAATAGTTATTGACATAAAATAACATATTCTTATATCTATCAAAACATTTGTTTTTTTAAATCTTTCTACAATTTCATAATGGTTTTGCATGCAAAGTTAAGAGCTGAAAATATTGTTAATTATTGCTGCAACTTTGAAGCATATATACTTCAACTGGTTGATAGCATTGCAACATATAAGATACAAAAACATTTTCACTCCAAGCTCCATCTAGAATGATCTGCTATATTTGACAATAAAAAGTACATTTGGTCTCCATTTCTTCCATAAATGTATTTCATTAGTCCTAGTGGTTTGGCTGGCCTGGAAATACAGTCAGGCCCTTCATGTACTTCTACTCACATTTGGCAGAACACAGAAAGTAAAGACAGGAAGCCTGCGCATATATGGAGCTTCAAGAACTCTCAGGAACAAGTTAATGGAAAAAATTATGTGCTTGCTTTACAGACTTTTGAACTTTAAGGTATGTGCAAAGGATGAATAGTTCTGAAATGTAACAAGGAACAATGCAATCCCAGACATCTTTTATGAACTCCTAAAGGCTAACCCAAAAAATGATTTCTGTCCTTAAGGAAAATGCACTGGAATTTAAAGTGTGGAAATTCAAAGAAGGTACAAAGCTCTATACAAGTACACCTGATCTTTCTAACCAGACAGCAAAATAAATTGACTTTCTAAGTAATTTTTAATGCTTTTTCTTTCTACTCTTTACAGCTGCTCCATAAGGAAAATAATTAGAAATAAAAAATAAATTTTTGGATTTAAAAAAGTTTTCTCAAAATTTTCACCATTATTTAAAAAGCAATACACAGGGGCACCTGGGTGGCTCAGTTGTTAAGCGTCTGCCTTCGGCTAAGATCATGATCCCAGGGTCCTGGGATCGAGCCCCGCATCGGGCTCCCTGCTCCACGGGAAGCCTGCTTCTCCCTCTCCCACTCCCCCTGCTTGTGTTCCCTCTCTCGCTGTGTCTCTCTCTGTCAAATAAATAAAATCTTTAAAAAAAATAAAAAGCAATACACAGAGAATGTTGACATATTCAGATAACATGGGAAATAAGATATTCAAGTATCAACATCAAGAGGTAAACACTGTTAATGCTTGGGTACACTCTTCGTAAGTACACACACACACACACACATAGATAAATAGGTGGGTAGATAGATGATTAGCTAACATTTGTTAAGTAATGAATATGCACTACGAATTGTGCTAAACATTTTATATGACTTATCTCATTTATTCTTAAAATAATTATATAAAGAGGAAACTATTTTCAATTCTATTTGACCAAAGAGAAAACAAAAAGATTTGAATCATTTCTCCAAGTCATGAGGGAATTAAATGAAGAATTGGGATTTGAACAAAGCAAGAAATTTCAGAAAACAAAGTGCTGTTTCTCCTACTAAATGTCTTGTCTGTCTGCCTCTTTCTCTCCATATAATTAGATTTAATTAATTAATATTTAATTTAATTAGATCATTCTGTTCATATTTCTTCATCATCATTTATTGCTTTATCTGGTTAAAACACCTAAGCATTTATGTGTAAAATATGTTGATCTATGTTTTATTTTTCTTTGTACTTGTCAGCTACATCTGTCAATATTTCCATTTTTTACCTTACTCTACTGTTTTATTTTCAGTTTGCATATTACTGAAGAGTCAATGGTTGATCTACTCTTAGATTTATCCACTGATATTTGTTGTCATAAATAATATGATTTGTATTAGTTCTCTAATCTCCTTTCATTGTTTTTTTTAATTTCCTCATAATTTCATTTTTATATAGTGATATGATAGTTGTAATTAACAATAATAACAATTATCTTTTTAAAACTTATAAAAATATGATTGAATAATTTTTGGCCAAGACCTGTATTAAGAATTATTTCTTTTTCATAATATGTGTGGACTGATGTTGTTTTCCATCATGTTGCTTTCATTAGAAATTAACTTTGTGTCTTTTATCTGCCTATAATCTATCGATCACCTGTCTATCAATGTATCTATCAATCTATTTGTTCTCTAGCTATGTTACTCTCTACATGGGCAGCAATTAAATGTTTTGTGTTGATCTACTAATCTGAGTCATTCAACTATTCCCCGCTGCTGCATTCAGTTGAAATGTCACAATGTCTAGGTGGGCGAGAATGTGTGCACTTACACAAACCATTTTAATTCATTTACTCTTTCATATTATGAATGTAGGCAAAATAAGCTCAACATCATATTAGCTGGAGAATATTCAAAGGAGAAGAATTAAACTATTACAGAAGTCATAGTTTAAACAAAGAAACTGAGAAACCTGTTTTTTAAAACGGTCTGAGAAACAGAATTCTGATGAATCAATGAGATTATATGATACATGGTATTTATTTATTTTTTACTTTATTTTTTTAAAGATTTTATTTATTTATTTGAGAGAGAGAACGAGAGAGAGAGAGCATGAGAGGGGGGAGGGTCAGAGTGAGAAGCGGATGCGGGACTCGAACCCGGGACTCCAGGACCATGACTGGAGCCCAAGGCAGTCGCCCAACCAACTGAGCCACCCAGGCGCCCCGATACATGGTTTTTAAAGTAGAAAAAAAAGAAGTTATAATTATTAAATAAGAACTATCATGCATTTAATTGGCACAATAGGACTGCATAGAGTATTTTCAGGTGAAAAGAGCTTCCCAGAGGGACTGGCATTTGAAACAAATTTTGAAATGAAAACTCTTTCTCCAGGGACGTGGGTCTGACAGTTTAACCATTTGAAGTATGCCAGGTGTGTTTTAATGCAAATAAATTTCTTTTTTTTTTTAAAGATTTTATTTATTTATTTGAGACAGAGAGAATGAGAGAGAGAGAGCACATGAGAGGGGGGAGGGTCAGAGGGAGAAGCAGACTCCCTGCCGAGCAGGGAGCCCGATGCGGGACTCGATCCCGGGACTCCAGGATCCTGACCTGAGCCGAAGGCAGTCGCTTAACCGACTGAGCCACCCAGGCGCCCTGCAAATAAATTTCTAACTAGGCCTAAATCAATTCAACTATTTATTCAATTTTCATAAGCACATCATCAGATTTTAAAATTAGTTGAGTGAATTGGTGTCCAAATTGATGCTTAACATTCCAAAATATCAGGTCAGTGCTAGTTGATTCCATAGGACAGTATGCACTATGGTCAAAGAAGTTCACGCTTTGCATGGTGAGCATCACATCGGGTCAACATTCTCTCTTTTCCCTTTTACAGTGAAGAGGTTTAAGTTTCTTTAAAAGGTTGTTTGAGTTTTAGGAAACCCTGCCCACTGTGACTTTTCCTTCACTCCCTTAATTTCCCGGGAGGAGCTTCAACCATCTGGTACTGAGAGAAGGTACACTGTGTTACCTTCCTCCTAAGTGCTTCTTGCTAATAAACAGTAAGCTGTTACGACATTTTAAAAGCTTGTATTCGGTACCACAGATAAGCATATAAGTGAATTTCTGTTCTTTACACTAACATTTTGCAAGTACCTTCCTTGTTGAAACATGCCATTGGGAAAAACAATGTGTCTTGCTAATGCTTTAAGCTCTTTAGAGGGTAACTTCTGTCCTTTATATGCATGGTTTAGCTTATACCTTATCATAGGGGAAGCGAACAGAAAATCTGTTCCTGTGTGTTGTTATAAATACAGTCATAGAAACACTGACAGCTCCCCTATTTTTCTACCAACTTAGAGCAAATCAAGATGGATGCTATCTTACCTGCTGGTGGGTAATAGGGTTAAAATTGGAATAAGATTATTTTAAATAAATGAGTTATCTTTTCCTTTCATGTTTTGTTCTTTCTCTTCCTGTGTGGTTTAAGTTATTATGATGTGGATTTTCTTTCTATTTCATAACTTTTTTTTGAATGACAATGTTAGAGAACCACAACTGGAATGGACAATTGCCGTTGACTGCTCAGGAAAGGGTGCTGTTAATTGTTTGTCTACGTTGGAAAGCATCACAGGAAATGTTTTTAAAGAGCACTGCCCATATTCATTAACTGAGAGACTGTCTTGGTTGGTAAAGGAGAAAGTTGTTTTCACTGTATGATCATCTTCATTAACTATATTAATAAAAGCAAAAAGAATAATAGATAATCTTGAATTTTTAATTTCTCCTTTATTCCAAAAATTCCAAGGGCAGAATCAAAGCCATGTACCCACAATGAAATGCAGGCTCATGGGCCTTCAGAATGAGAAGGGACATCAGAGGTAAAACACCTCCCATCTCTAAATACACAACACTGATGTTGCTGTGTGTCCGGTGAACACCACACAGCTTTGCAGAGGTTTAGGAGCCCTGGTGAACCTCCCACATAAGGTGGCCATGTTGTGCTTTATATTGATTTCTATCCCATTTGGTTCTTATAACAATCTGGGGATTTATATATTATTATGAATTCCTTTTAAAGATATTGAAATGATTCAACAGGACTATTGAATCACAGACCTGTACCTCTGAAACAAATAATACATTATATGTTAAAAAAAGGAAGAAGATAGTAGGAAAGGAAAAATGAAGGGGCGGAATCGGAGGGGGAGATGAACCATGAGAGACTATGGACTCTGAGAAACAAACTGAGGGTTCAAGAGGGGTGGGGGGTTAGCCTGGTGATGGGTATTAGAGAGGGCACGTATTGAATGGAGCACTGGGTGTTATACGCAAACAATGAATCATGGAACACTACATCAAAAACTAATAATGTATGGTGATTAACATAACATAATTAAAAAAAAGATATTGAAATGAAGACCTAGAGTAAGTGTTGCTGTTTTGTTTTTGTTTTTTTTTTTTCCCCCAAAGTCATACTGTTAATATGAAGTAAAACACAAAGTTGTATCCTTGCCTGGAGTTCTTCTGCTCCTCTCAACCATAATAACAAATATAAATACATGTTTCAGGCACTATTATGCTGTTACTAATTATACAAAACAGGCTTAAAATAACCATTTTACTTTGTTCATAATTTTGCCAGGGATGAATCTAAAAAGGGCTCAGCTGGGAAGTCCTTGCCTGGGATCTTATGTAATTTTAGTCAGATGTAGGCTGGGACCACAGTCATCTGAGAACTCAACTGGGCGGGACGAAGATGCTCATTTCTCTGACAGTGAAATGATGTTACCTGTCAGCTCAGAGCTCAGCGAGAAGTAGAAGTGGATGAAGTGGCCTCTTACAGACTCGGCACTTCAGTGTCACACTTGCCGGCCTTCTTCATGGTAACCACATCCTTCCAGAGCAAGCATCCACAGAGATGTAGGAGGAAGATGTATGGGATTTTATGAACTGTCTTCAAAATTACATGCATCATTTCTGTTTGTCTCAACGAATCAAAGCAGTCACAAACTCATCCAGTGTCCAAGGTTTGAGATATAAATTCCACATCCTAATGGGAAGAATGCTAAAACACGTTTACATTGCCACAATGGAGAATAGTGTGTGTTGAATTCAAGAGCATCAATACGTTGTTTGGTTGCCAATCATTTACTAAGGGCCTATTACACTCAAAGGGAAGTTGAAGTTATATCTTTTTTTTTTCTTTAGTTCTCTAGGTTTATATGCAAATTTAGCCTATTCTACAATTCACAAGGTAAATTAGAGTTTATTTATGTATATGCTATATGTATATTATATATTATGTTATGTTATATATTAAATGTATACATATTAAACTAATGACAAACCACTCTGGAGCAGGCTCGCTGCTCCATTACTGACCATATGCCAAAGGACAAATCACTGGGCACAACAAACAGTAACATGTCATTAACATATGTAGTATTCACATGGCATTCGTGTGATCTTTCCTTTAGAACACGCCATACAGGGCGCCTGGGTGGCTCAGTTGGTTAAGCGACTGCCTTCGGCTCAGGTCATGATCCTGGAGTCCCGGGATCGAGTCCCGCATCGGGCTCCCTGCTCGGCAGGGAGTCTGCTTCTCCCTCTGACCCTCCCCCTCTCATGCTCTCTCTCTCTCTCTCATTCTCGCTCCAAATAAATAAATAAAATCTTTAAAAAAAAAAAAAGAATACGCCATACACTGTATCAGATATCCACAATCGTATCTTTGTTTCTGCTTGATTATATGGAAAATCAACGCATTTCAAAATCTGCTTTATTTTGATGTACTTCAGTAAGTTTTCATGATTTGACTTTAACCTTCATTAATTGTTTGACCGTGATGTGGAAATAATCATTTGGCATATCCAGATACTGGATTGAGCAAAATAGGATTGACATACATCCATGATTTAGTCAATCTTATTTTGCACCCATTTTTTGGAAATAAATAATACTTTCTGTAAGCTAAAACTAATAGTACATGATATCAGAGATTCAGATTCTTCCTCATTGACTTTCTGGTTCAAAATAAAACTAGGAAGATAAAACTTTTTTAAAAATTAACACTTTATAAATATTTATACTTAACCAAACTAATATGCACACATTTGTTCTATCTCAAATATGGGAAAACTTAAGTAGGAAAACAACACAAGTCCACCCCTTCAACCCTCTGTCCAAGTGGAAGGAGCTCCTCTCACCTCTGTATTCAATTGTTATAGCTGCTTCCACAGCTCTGGTTGGTTCATTCAAACAGTTTCCACCAGCTGTAATATTTATATTATTTTGCTTGTTGAGGCCTTCCTTTAAACAATGCACATAATATTCTGCTTCCCAACCATCATTTTCCTAGAACGTACATTTCATTCCCTGTTTTCAAAAAGGATATCTGTGTTCCTACCTGACTTTCCATCTCCCACCTTAACTTCATGGTCAGTTCGTTAACCTTTAATTTTTCCCCCAAACCATACCAAAGCTTTGATGCATTTTAGTGACCGTGTTGATATTACTCAACTCCAGACCAAATGGAGTGCTAGGATTATTTTTATCTATATTAGTCCCATTCACAGATTCAGGACACCCAAAAGGGTATGACTGTCCGAGAGGCAAAATATATTTTTCTTTATTTCTGTTAATCAAAAATTGTCAACATTATCTTTTGTATGAATCATATTACACTATGGTTTATTTTATAATTCTTTTGTACTAATTTCCTACGGCTGCTGTAACAAATCACCAAAAACTTAGTGGCTTAAAGAAACACAAACTTATCTTACAGTTCTAGAGTCTGAAATCTGACATGGATTTCACTGGGCTAAAATCAAGTTGTCCATAGGCTGCATTTCTTTCTAGAAGTTGTCAGGGGAAGTCTGATCCCTTGACTTTACCAGCTTCTACAGGCTGTCTATATTCCTTGACTGGTGCCCTTCTTCCATCTTCAGAGCCAGCAAAGGCCCTTGGAGGCTGTCCCAACACCGCTCCATTCTGACACTTCTTCCAGTGTCCCTTCTTCTGGTCTGTCCTCTCCTGCACTCCTTTTGTACTTTTACAGACCCTTGTTTTATGTTAGACCCATCTGGGTTATCTAATCTAAGGTGATCTCCATTTAAGGTCAGCTGATTCTCAGCCTGAATTCCCCATTACCATGTAACGTAAAATATTCACAAGTTATGGGAATTTGCATAGGAAATACAAGGGTAGGGGAAGAGAGACTCAAATTCTTCCTCATTGACCTTCAGGTTCAAAATAAAACTGGGGAGATAAAAAAAAATAGTACTTTATTTATAATCAAATTAATATATGAACTTTTTTCTGTCTCAAATACTGTGAGCATTATTTGGTCTACCACAACTTTGTTTTTGCTTGAATTTCTCCTTTCTTTTTCTTTCTTTATTGTTAGAGTTACAATAGACTCAAGACTTCCAAACTTTATTGGCCTACTCTATCAAATGCATTTTCCTCTGGAACTATCCTTCCCATGGGTCTTGCAGTATAGCCTAATGATTAGAAATACCCTGTATTTGGGCGCCTGGGTGGCTCAGATGGTTAAGCGTCTGCCTTCGGCTCAGGTCATGATCTCAGGGTCCTGGGATCGAGTCCCGCATCGGGCTTCCTGCTCCTTGGGAGCCTGCTTCTCCCTCTGCCTCTCTCTCTCTGTCTCTGTCTCTCATGAATAAATAAATAAAATCTTTAAAAAAAAAAAAAAGAAATACCCTGTATTTGAGTGAGAAGTATTGTCTCAGAAAGCATAGATACTAAACTGATTCAAAGTTTGATTCCATTGAATGAGATAATTACAAAAATCTGATCACAGCTGGGGATCCTGCAATTTAGGAAGAGCTACATACTGAAATATATATCTATAAAAGAAGTAAAATACTCATTTCTCAGCAAATTGGTCTACCCTGTGGAGGGTGAGAAGTGAGTCATATAATTCTGGGTTGTGGAGAGACCAAAATGTGTTCAAGTTGTTTCATCTTGGAGAGTGCTCTTCCTCTAGGGTTGACCTAGAGGTTATTAGACTGGTTTCCAAGGGTAGACTCATGAGTCTTTAAACAAAACTGAATGTGAGCCAGTTTATCATAGCTAAGTTGGCAAAACTTTGTGAAAAAGAAAACCAGGTATGGGATCTTATTTGAGCCTTTGAGCACAGTATGTCCCTCAGCCCACTAATATTTAGTCAACTTGTCACCTTTTCAGAATAATTTAGGGTACTTAAAAAATTAAGAAATATTCACAACTTTCCCACTTACATTATTATCATTGCCATGGATGGACATTTTAAGGTAAAGTCATAAAGAGTAGTGAAATAGGACAAACCATACTTCACTCTCTGAAAGTGGAAAATAAAAGTTATTCCACAGCCACAAAGATATCATTCTGTTGCTCACTTAGGTTACCTAAGTCCATCTCCTATTGGAAAACAACATGCTCGTTCAGTTTTGAGAAAGGTTTCTGACTGATGCTCTCCTGGATGGACTAGGGACTCCATTGAAATTTATGTAAAACTACATCAGAGAAAAATAAGATGAAATTTTAAATGGTGAAAAGGAATATGAGCAGAAGTGAGAGTCAGTGTGCCTGCCTATAAATTCTGCTTCCTGCAATACAAAAGCTGAAGTTAACCTTTTATCTCTTGAGTTTACTTGAAGCAAGAAGTGCTATGTTTTAATGCACTATTCCTAAGTGCTCTCAAAAGAGATTGCAGCATACTTTTGTGTGTGTGTGCATTCTAAAATCCTGCTACAGAATATTCCTCCAAGGGAAAAGTCACTTTTTTGCAAAGTGTGCAAAGGAATTGGTGCACACAGGCAAACACACACTTTTATGAGTGCGGGAAAGACAAAACTGTGATTTAGATTTCACATTTTGTGTTGTCATTCTTTTCCAATTTGGAGTTTTCCAGCTTATGTGCTAAACTCATCTTGTATAAATGTATTTTTCTTACCCCACTGTAGGTTCACATTTATTTTCTCCCAGTAGACTGTGCCTACTGCACAGTCAGCCACAGCAGAGATGGAATTATCTTGTCAAAAATTATAACATTAAATTACTCTAGGGAAGCATGCAGGTGCGAAACATGTTGTTTTTTAATGCAAATTTTGGGCTTCTAATTCAAACACTACCTTGTTGCGTATCTACCACAGACTAAAAATGAAATGGATGCATTCAAGATTGTATGTGTGTGTATTTGTGTGTTTAAATTCAACTCAGTTAAAAACATTCCTTCTAGATAAGAAGAGAAATGTCTGCTTGTTTGTTTGTTTGTTTTTCAAAGTCCTGGATCTTGGTGATTTATACACCAACCATTCCCAAGAGAATGTTTAGTACCAGCAAAATTATGTTTTCTAAAATCATAATATGAAATCCAACCAATGTCTTTAACAACAAAAATAATCTGGCAAATGTTGTGATAAGAAAAAATATTCAAAGGGCATTAGGTAATTTCTGTTGAATAGCATTGATTTCCTTTATAGAGTTTTTTTTTTTTTTTTTGCAAAAGTGACTAAAAGTTTCTTAGTGCTTGTGAAATCATAAAAAAATAACCAAAAATACATGTGTAACTCACCGTCATTTTATAGATCTCATTTCATAAAAACTGTTAAGACATCTAAGTGAGGGCACCTCATACTTTTCTTTCTCTATAAGAATATTTAATATTAATTATATGAAGATGGGATTTAGAAACTCAAAGATGTTGAAAAAAATTCTAGTACATATCTATCTAAGAATCAATCCACATTGTAAAACCATATAGAACTTGATGAAGTCTGCAGGTATTTAATCCCAATGCTACCTGCAAAGTCACCTGATATGGGCAGACTTTAGCCTAAATTTAAAGGAAGAAACTTGAGATATGGGTTTTTCCCACCTCAAGGGATATCTTCATCATCCTCTTCCTCAAGGTATCTGAAGGTAGAGTGAGAGAGAAAGGCAGTTGAACCTTCACAATTCAAAATGGTGATTGGAAGCAAGAAAGAAGGATTTGGAGAAATGGTTGTCAGGAAATGAATGTTCAGATGAAGTATACACATACCTGTGTATGTCTATCTGATTTTGCAAAAAAGGATAAAGTACTTGACTATAAAAGAGAGGGAAATAAATATGATATCAAAACATCTCAGAGCACCTGGGTGGCTCAGTTGGTTAAGCATTTGCCTTCAGCTAAGGTCATGATCCCGGAGTCCCTGCTGAGCAGGGAGCCTGCTTCTCCCTCTGCCCCTCACCCTGCTTTCCTGCTCTCTCTCACTGTCTCTCTCTCTCTCTCTCTCAAATAAATAAATAAAATATTTAAAAAAAAATCTCCTACACTCCTGGAGGTTTTTGATCACAAAAAACTAAAAGCAATTCATAAATATGATACAAAAATCATGTGCAACAAAACTAGAGAAAAATTAACTATGATCATGTACATATTACCATATCAAAAATAAATAACTTTTGCTCATTGAAAGAACCTTAAGGAAAGTGAGAACAAAGGAATTCAAAAGAATAAGGACAATAGGATGCAAGGGAAGGATGACTTTGGAGGACTAGAGAGAAAGGCATTATGTTGCTGCTTTGCATGATACAATTAGGAGAATGTCTTCATGGGTGTAGCTTTTTTTTAAAGATTTATTTATTTATTTATTTGAGAGAGAGAGAGTGCTTAAGTGGAGGGGGGCAGAGGGAGAGGACAAGGGAAAGAGAGAATCTTCAAGAGGACTCCCTGCTGAGCAGAGATCCTACAAGAGGCTTGATCCTGCTACCCTGAGATCATGACCTGAACCAAAATCAAGAGTCAGATCCTTAACTAACTGAGCCCCACAGGTGTAGCTTTTATTTGGACTTTTGGTTCACTACATTAAACAAAAATGAAACCAAATAAATAGGCGTAAACTCTAATATTTTATTATTTTTTTATTTTTATTTTTTTTTAAGATTTTATTTATTTATTTGACAGAGAGAGACACAGCGAGAGAGGGAACACAAGCAGGGGGAGTGGGAGAGGGAGAAGCAGGCTCCCCGCAGAGCAGGGAGCCCGATGCGGGACTCGATCCCAGGACCCTGGGATCATGACCTGAGCTGAAGGCAGTCGCTTAACCAACTGAGCCACCCAGGCGACCAACTCTAATATTTTAGTAAGAATGTGGGATAGACAGAATTGTGTTTATTCCCATGTTCTGCCCCTGCAGTCAATAAGGAAAGACAGAAATAAAAATAAGTAAATAAATTGAATCAATAGGATGAAATCATGGTTGTGTTAATGCTTCCAAGATAATCAGTAAACTGAACAATAAATATTACAAAATTACCCAAAATATGGGACAAAGAGATAAAGATATACAAAGTTGAAAGAAGTTCAGAGAAATAGGGATGACAAGGTGAAGTTACAACCATCTTCAATAGGAGATCTATGGACAGGATGGAGACAAAGTAGGGAGGAGGTGGGGCGGGGGGGCAATATTCAACAAGATAAAAACAGTACATTTTTCCAAACTTGATAAAATGCATGATGTTCAGGCTGAAGAAATATATTAAAACCCAAGGAAGGATAAATAAAAATGTATCCTCAGAAAGAACATCAAAAACAAAGACAAAAATCTTTCAAGTAAAGAGAAAAGAGGAAATGACTTTCGAAAGTCTTTAAAAAAAAAAATTAAGCAGACTTCTCAACAGCCAATAACCCACACAGACGTCAAAGAGATACCACCAAAGCATGGAGGAAAAAAACTAATTACTGAAGATTCTCTATTATCTGCTCATTAATTTCTCTTTCATGTGTTCAGTTAAATTAAAGGTAATTTTCAGGCAAATAACTACTCAGAGATATTTTCCTCCAATAGACACTTGCTGAAAGAACTGTGAAATATGCACTTCAATAGAAGGGAATTTGATCAAAGATGGAAACAGGAAGCTATAATAAGCAATGGTAAGCAAATAAACTAGAACATTTACAAAATTTGCCATATCCTAACACTAAGGAAGTCTCAAAAAAGCCCAAAGCATAGATAACATGGATATTTCCTACACACAATTCAGTAGTGTTAGAAAACAGTAAAAAATTAACTATGATCATGTAATACATTTGAAAACTAAAAAATATGGAATAAAATAAACCTTCCATGTTACTAACTAAAGAAGAGATTTTTATAAAGATTTATTTATTTATTTTAGAGAGCAGGGAGGGACAGAGAAGGAGAGAGAAAGAGTAGCCTCAAGACGATTCCCTGCTGAGTACTGAGCGGCAGGAGGGGGGTAGGGGGTGTTGGGCATTTCATCCCAGAACTCTGAGATCATGACCTGAGCCAAAACCAAAAGTCAGATGCTTAACGGACTGAGCCACCCAGGCACCACTAAAGAAGAAATTATAATTTACTGTTCAGACCAAACAGCACAGAATACAAAACATTTAAAAATCCAGAGAAAAAAGGTAAGTCATTACTAAGAAGGAATTTTAGTCCAATTTATATACCATAGAACAAGAAAGACTGAACATTTATACACCGTTTTTCAGTATACAAATGACAAAACCAGGGGCGCCTGGGTGGCTCAGTCATTAAGCGTCTGCCTTCGGCCCAGGTCATGATCCCAGTGTCCTGGGATCGAGCCCCGCATTGGGCTCCATGCTCGGTGGGGAGCCTGCTTCTCCCTCTCCTATTCCCCCTGCTGTGTTCCTCTCTCGCTATGTCTTTCTCTGTCAAATAAAAAAATAAAATCTTAAAAAAAAAATGACAAAACCAAAGAAATGGGAATCTGAAAAAAAGTATAAGAAACAGGAAAACATCAGAGTAGATTATATGGTAATAGAAAAACAAGAGAAAAAATTGATTGCATTAACAAAATCAACAGCTGGTTGGGGAAAAATTAATGAAGTAGGTAATATTCTAACTATAGCTGATCAGGGAAAAGAAGAGGGAAATATAACAATAAATGAAGAAACATAAATACAAATCAGTAGACTTAGTTTCATTTTGAAATTTAAATATAAAACAAAAAACAAATGAAGAAAAAACTTTCTAAATATATACATTTCCAAAATTGACTCAAAGACAACGTGAAAAGAAAATACACCTAAGGGACGCCTGGGTGATTCAGTCATTAACTGTCTGCCTTTGGCTCAGGTCATGATCCCAGGGTCCTGGGATCAAGCCCCAAATCGGGCTCCCTGCTTGCCAGGAAGCCTGCTTCTCCCTCTCCCACTCCCCCTGCTTGTGTTCCTGCTCTCTCTATCCCTCTCTCTGTCAAATAAATAAATAAAATCTTAAGAAGAAAATAAAAGAAAAGAAAATAGACCTAAAACTTGTTCATTATCCAGTTACAGATCAGAAAACAGCACCAGGTGCAAATACTCGAAGTGGGTTTCTTTCTTACACTTTCCAGTGATAGATACTCACTCTTACGCAGAAGAGAGAAATCTTCCAGGAGAGAGAAATCTGCATAACGAATTTTATGAGGCTGATATTAACATGGGGTTTCTAGTATGTAGCCCTAGAAAAGAAGAAACAACTTGTCAGTATTTGTAGCTTTTAAGACTATTCCTTCAGAAAAATGCAATAAGATCTACAAATAACAATTTCAAATAATAAAGACTGTTCCTTCAGAAAAATGCAATAAGATCTACAAATAACAATTTCAAATAATAAAGACTATTCCTTAAGAAAAATGCAATAAGATCTACAAATAACAATTTCAAATAATAAAAGAGTTGCTAACTATCTATTCCATAAAAAAGCATTGGGTCTGTTCATTAGCAATGACTGAACTATTTTTTTTTTTTAATTCCATTAATGTAGCAATAAAGTCTGCAAAGTACCTTGGAAGAAATCTTACAAAGTATAAGAAAGTATGAAGAAAGTTATAAACCTCAAAAAATACACGATGGAAGGTCTAAAATACATGAAATGAAATGAAATGAAATATCTTATTTATACATGGGAACAATAAACATGATGAAAATGGTGTTTCCTAAAAACAAAATATAAATTCAATACAATGACAGACAAACACTTAAAAACTTGCTTCTGTGAAACTTGACTAGCTCATTTTAAAATTAATATTGAGGGGCGCCTGGGTGGCTCAGTTGGTTGGGCGACTGCCTTCAGCTCAGGTCATGATCCTGGAGTCCCTGGATCGAGTCCCGCATCGGGCTCCCTGCTCAGCGGGGAGTCTGCTTCTCCCTCTGACCCTCCCCCTCTCATGTGCTTGCTCTCTCTCATTCTCTCTCTCAAATAAATAAAATCTTAAAAAAAATAAATAAATAAAAATAAAATAAAATAAAATAAATATTGAACTCTGAGGGGTAACTTCTAAATATAATTTTTTAAAAGTATAAGAATTATAAATTTTCCCAATATCAAATTTTACTATAATGTTATAATGCAAAGTTATCATTAGAAAAATCCATCAATAGAAAAATGAACAGAATAGAAACTAATTAATAAAAGATAATAGAAATGGGATTAAGCTTATGTGAAAAAAAATTTGATCCTATATAGATACAGCTAACAACCCTGTATATATTTTGTGTATAGATACAAAATAATTCACAGATTAAACTAAGAAAAATTGTAAAACTTTTAGATTCAATATGTGATATGTGATGAAGATGACAATAGTTGTACAAAGATATAAAAACTTAAAAATCATAGAGAAATACATGCATTTGAATACAATTAATATTAAATTTTGTTTAACTCATTAAAGACACCATAAACGTAATGTATGAAAAAAATGTCTAAGGCATTTGAAAACAATTGATTTACTAACAAAAGATGAGAACTAAGAATATGTATCCATATGTAATATGTTATATATCATATATTATATGCTATTATTTTCAAACATTTCGACTTGTTTTGTATATTTGCATACAGAAACACTTCCTATGAAACAACAGTGAAGAAAAATGGGTGGTAAATATGAACAAACAACTCAGAGATCATAAAAAATAAATTTCCATTAAATAAAAGGGAAAGCAATTAGTGAGTATAAATTAAAACAAAAACTATCATTTTAAAAATTTCATATGAACAGGGCGTCTGGGTGGTTCAGTCATTAAGCATCTGTCTTTTTTTTTTTTTTTAAAGATTTTTATTTATTTTTTTGACAGAGACAGACATAGCGAGAGCAGGAACACAAGCAGGGGGAGTGGGAGAGGGAGAAGCAGGCTTCCCACAGAGCAGGGAGCCCGATGTGGGACTCGATCCCAGGACCCCGGGATCACGACCTGAGCCGAAGGCAGACACTTAACGACTGAGCCACCCAGGCGCCCTAAGCATCTGTCTTTGGCTCGGGTCATGATCTTAGGGTCCTGGGATCGAGCTCCGCATCAGGCTCCCTGCTCAGCGGGGAGTCTGCTTCTCCCTCTCCCACTCCCCCTGTTTGTGTTCCCTCTCTCGCTGTGTCTCTCTCTGTCAAATAAATAAATAAATAAAATCTTCAAAAAAAATTAAAAAATAAAAATTTCATATGAACAAAAAATAAAGTCTGACAATAATAAGTGTTCATGGAGATAATAGTGAATGAGAAATCTCATGTGTTACATTTGGGAATGTAAGGTAACACATCCACTTTGGAGAAAACGACATTACTGAGCAAGTTGAAAAATGCACATAGTCTACAATCCAGAGATTTGCCCTCTAAATGCCCACTATATGGAAATGTTCATACTTGTTGCAAGGACACATACATGACTCTTCATTGCAGCATAAACACATACACTATAAATTACTCAAATATCAATTAAAATGGAGATAAAGGTGTACATTGTCAAAGATATAAAATAAAAAACTATACAGAAAAATAATATACAAACTAGATTTTCATGTTTCAATAATGATAAATCTGAAGAACATGATATATTGAGTAAAAAAATTCAAGAGATTATGTACAGTATTATCACATTTATGCAAAGATTTTCCTCCCAGTTCTATTGAGATATAATAGACATACAGTGCTGTATAAATTTAAGGTGTACAGCATAATGGTTTGACTTATAAATATTGTGAAATGATTAGTGCAATAAGTTTAGGTAATATCCATCACCTCGACAAGATTTTGTACTATTCAAAACATCACTAATATTGTTTGTGTTTGTGTTTGTGTGTGTGTGTTTGCATGTCATAGAAGGGAAGGATTTTTGTCCAAGTTCAGTAAAATGATTACAAATATGAAAAATGGTGGAATAAGTTTGATGAGGATACAAACAGTATCTATAACCAACAGTATTGTAATGCTTTGCAACATTTCATAATATTTCTTCAGAAAAGAAAAGAAATACACATCGAAGGACGTTAACATTTGCTAAACACATTCTCTATGTTTGAGATATGTCATGAAAGATGTTTTACATACTGTTACTTTTTATTAATTAAACTATTTTATGTATCCTATCTTTAAAATATAGGGACGCCTGGGTGGCTCAGTCGTTAAGCGTCTGCCTTCAGCTCAGGTCATGATCCCAGGGTCCTGGGATCGAGCCCCGCATCGGGCTCCCTGCTCCGCAGGGAGCCTGCTTCTCCCTCTCCCACTCCCCCTGCTTGTGTTCCCTCTCTCGCTGTCTCTCTCTGTCAAATAAATAAATAAAATCTTTAAAAAAATAAAATATTGTGATTTTGCCAATTATATTAATATTTTTATTATGAAATCATGCTCTTTCTAAACATCAATAATATACTCTTTGTTCTCTTTTGAGATTATGGTGACAATGTTTTATTTCCATACTATTATTTGACACAAGGAGAAATGGTCAACCCCATCTTGTTAGCAGCCCTCCTCTTCATAAATATACTGATCTATGTAGTGACAATGCTTGAGACCTGTTAGTGTAAAGCATGTTAATAAGAGCAACAAGGAAGCCTTGTAATTGGCAGTGGTTACTAATGGGGTATATCCCTGGAAGATCTGCAAAGGAAAATCCATAAATTTCTCATGACATCACTTGTGTGTGAAAGATGAACGGTGACTATTAGCCACAGAAATGAAAATAAGAATGTGTTTCCTTGCGAATTTTATGTATTGAAAGTATTTTGTGGGCTCTATACTTTGCACTTGCAATATTTAACAAGTGAATATATTGTCTATGTGAAGAATAAAATCAACTCCTTGCTAAAGTCTAGTTCTTTCTTTTTTTAACTGCTTCATCTAACCCAGAATATAACTATTTTGTGTCCTGGTGTTTCTACAATATTAAGAGTAATATAAAAAATAACCAGATAAAGTTATATTCTTTTTAAAGATTTTATTTATTTATTTGAGAGAGAGAGTGAGAGAGAGAAAGAGCACAAGAGGGGGGAGCAGGAGAGGGAGAAGCAGACTCCCTGCTGAACAGGTAGCCCAATGCGGGACTCGATCCCGGGACTCCAGGATCATGACCTGAGCCGAAGGCAGTCGCTTAACCAACTGAGCCACCCAGGCGCCCATAAAGTTATATTTTTGATATTTAAACTTCTATTACCTCATAAATATTGAGGATTTTATCTCTATTTGCTTACTTAAACTTTTCTCTTCCTCTTTCTTCTCTCTTTCCCTCTCCCTTCCTCCGTCCTTCTCTTTTCCTTTTGTGTCTGTAAAGGGAATCACTTCTTTGAATGCATGACCTTCCTCCCCAAAACTATCTAAATTTTTAGCAACTTTCTTTGTATTACATGAGTTGTGGGCCCTAATACAGACCACAGCTGCCAGTTGTTTTGAACTTGCCAACATAAATGTTACCTTGAACAAGAACAGACCAAGAATGGGAACAAGTAATGGTATGTGGTTCTGGCCAGCAAACACAAGGGGAACCACAATCAATTTATCAATAGTTAAAGCAAATACATATAGTAATAAGAGGAAAGTCATGATTACCAACTGGGCCAGCTTCAACTCTTGGCCCAAATATTTAAACTCAGCACATACTTTTTGAAGGTTTGAAGGATAAGATTCAAGAATACATGGTATACAGCATTCAGAAAATATGTTGAATTGTCTGTTTTATTCTTTTTAAGCTGCAGTAAATCATTAATGAAATAAGAGCCAAACTAAACTGATATTTTAAAAACTTGGTGAAAATATTTCTCCTCCCCTCTCCATGGTGAAAGACAACGGGGTTCCAAATACACACAGAGATTTTTCTGCTTTTACAATTGATTTCTGCTCACTGTGGAAGAGCATCTAGACCTGCCATGCTGACCAGATTACCTGTTGCGATAAAAGACGTTTAACCATTTGGTCTGTGATGGCTCAGCTTGAATATCACTTGGATAAACATTTGTGACATTCAGAAACTTCAGAATTCCAGTGCAGGGCTTACTATAGTGGAAAGTAATGGGAATGTCTGCTGTCCTGTCCATGGCAGGCAAAACCTTTCCATGCACATCTGGAACAGATTCACTGCAGATAGAGCTCCTGTGTGCTCATTATGGAGGAGAAAGGCAGTGATGCCTTGCATCTCCAGTGTTGCTGTTTTGCCAGGCTCTCAGTGTGATTCTGCCCGCTCAGATCATCCCCAGTGTATGGGGATCTGAAAGATCAGGGAGTATGGTACCATTTAGAAATCATCAAGGAAGCAAAATACACAATTGGGGGAAAAGGATATAAGTACCTTCATCATGTGTGTGCCTTTGTGAGGATTATGGGAACTAGGTGCTTGCGATATTTGGTAAGAACATGGGCAGAAAATCAGGTGAGAAGATGAACATCCGAGTCAGACTGCTTTCTCAGAAAAAAATCAGTTCATCCTCATTTCATTCAACACTGAAGCCCCCTGCAATTATTTCAGAGGACAGTTCCTGTGTGTATTTGGGGGTATCCCAATTGTCCCAGTCCACAGGTTTTAGCTATTTATTTAAATTCCTGCTCTGTGAGCACCCCCAAAATTGGCCAAGTCAGCAATGTGGTATCTGCCAATTTTGCTTTTTTTGACTCTAGAGTCTTCCAGTGTTCTTATATTGTCCTTGTCAGCTTGGGTATCTTTCCTTATCTGCACTTTCCATATGATATGTTTGAGCCATCCCTGGTTAGAGGATGGCATACCAGTCTCTACTTCCATACAGATAAATGGCAATTTGGACTTTTCCTGTTGTTTTGCAAATTATTACTCTCTTGAGACAATCTTGGCGAATGCCTGTTCCAGCTTCCCATGGAGTTTAGGATATGTTCCAGAACTTTTTTTTTAATTATTATTTGAGGACTATTACTACTTATGAATTGGATTTTAGACTTCTATTTTGTACTTCCGGCTTCTGTCATCATGGCATCTCATGGCATGTGTGACTCAAACGTATTGAAGAGAGTTCCATTCTTAATGGGTATCTAAGTCATTGAGGAATCGGTGATGTCTAGCCTTTCTTTACAACCTTTGCCAATGCTGCATAACTAACGACTAGCAACCAAGTTATTTGCTGATAAACAAAGTGGGACTTGACACTAGCAGCTAGTGAACAGCTAACTCCTATGATCTGGGGTGGTGGTGACAGAAAAGTCATCAGATGCTGTTGCGTCTAAGGGATATTTGAAATATGAACAAGACTTGATGTGCCTTGTCAGGGCTGGCAGGATGCATGAAGCTACCAGGGGGTCAGAGGGAATTACACATTAGATTTATACGAGTATAGAACATAGAAGTTGAGAAGCCTTTTCGTAACACAGATAGAGGGATTATTGGAAGCCTATACAATGTTCACAAAGGAAATACTCATATTAGACGTATGGCACCACTCGGGAAGATTCCAGTTTTTTAGAGTGATGGAATGGCCATAGAATTTCAATTAAGAAAAGGCATCTTGCAAGGATGGGCATCATTCTCCAGGAGAGAGCAGATACCTTGTGTCAACTACCAGTATGCATGTTATAGCTCCAGTAAGAAGGTATGGATCCAGGAAACAAAGAGTGGAAGTGGGAGCATCTCATTTACCTCCTAATGACATATTTGTGATTTGTGATTTCTATCCCTATTACTCTGGGATCTGTAGGTACAGAGGGAGGTCTTGTTTCCAGATTGTGGGTGTGGGAAGACAGGTACTCTTCCATTAGGAAACAAAACAAAAATCCCACTAAATCTTAATCTATGTTTGTCACCCAGCCATTTCAAGCTCCTTGTGGCCAGAGACTACCATACAGGAGAAGTGTCACCGTCACCATCCTGGCAGGGATAAGTGACCGTCATTAACAGGAAGCAGTTGGACTTTGTTTGCCCAATGTAGAAAGAAAGAATGTATTTGGCACTCAGATATTAATTTTGGGTATTTCTTGGCCCTCACCCACACAAGTAAATGGTAAAGTGACAAGTGTGGCAGCCACAGCTTAAGAAGGACATGATGATCAGGAGCTAAAACTCTCCTGAATTGAGAATCCAGGTCACCCCACCAGGTACTAAGAGTGAGTGGAATGGAAAATGGGAGGAGAGAAGAGTTGTGATGAATACTATTTGCAGCTTTAAAAACAGCTATGGCAGGAGCTGCAGTTCACTGACTACTCTTCCTCTTGTCCATTTCTCCAGGAAAACTAACCCATCAGAATTCTAGCAGGTCCATTTCTAAATAAGATAAATGATTATAGAAATGAGATGAATCAAAATGGCATAGGTCATGGGCTTTTGTGGACTCAGATACTCTTTAGGATTGAGGCACTCATTTTTACAGTTGGCAATAATCTTAGCTCTTGACAGCCAGCAGCTGACAGCTCACTGATGAGAGTCTCCCAAGAAATTGCTCTCAGACAAAAGTAGCTGCCTTTTCCAAGGCTGTGCCCCTCACTGGGGCAACCTAAATCCAATGAATAGTTGATACAAGGTTGTACCCCTCCTTGAATCAGCCTAAATTCAATGAATAGTTTATACAAGTGCCCTAAAGTCCAGACACCTCAATAGGGGACAAGTTCAGAGGCGCTTTCAGCTTCAGGGCTCCTCATGGAATTGGCTGAAGTCTTCATAATGACTCTATCACAGCCCAGCTATTCTCTCTGTCCTATCCTACATCCTTTATTCTGTTAAGGTGATATTCACAGTAAAATTCTACAATAACCCTCTAAACATTAGTGTCTTTCTCAGAACCTCTGCCTTCACAACCTGATATAATACTGTACTTATCCACATGCAAAAGATGAAGTTGGACTTCTTCCTTACACCATACATAAAAATCAACTTAAAATGGACCATAGCTCTAAATAAGATCTAAAACCATAAAATACTCAGAAGAAAACACACGGATAAATGGTTGTGACTTTGAGGTAAGCAAGCCTTCTTAGATATGAAGCCCAAAAGTGCAAGTGAGAAATAAGGTAACAGACTTCACCAAAATTCAAAACTGTTGAGTTGGTGAAAAGACAAGCCATGGAATGGGAGAAAATACTTGCAAATCATATATTTGATCAGTTTTGTATCCAGAATACATAAATTATAATTCAATAATAAAAAGACAACTAAGTTAAAGATAGGCAAAATACTTGAATAGACATTTTTCAAAGAAGGGATACAGAAGGTGCCAAGTGAACACATGAAAAGATCATGTGTTACACAAGCTTGTATCAACACCAGGGAAATGCAAATCAAAAGCACCATGAGTTGTCACTTTATACGCACCAGGATGGCCATAATCAAAAGGTGGGATGATACTTATGGTTGGTGAAGATGTGGGATGTGTGGGATTCTAATTTCGAATCCTCATACACTGCTGATGGCAATATGAAAAGTTCCTTTGAGAAAATCTGGAAGTTACTCAAAAGTTACATATTTAGCATATTTTTTTTTCCTTCCAAACCTAGGAATTTATTTATTTATTTATTTATTTTATTATGTTATGTTAATCACCATACATTACATCATTAGTTTTTGATGTAGTGTTCCATGATTCATTGTTGGCGTATAACACCCAGTGCTCCATGCAGAACGTGCCCTCTTTAATACCCATCACCAGGCTAACACATCCTCCCACCCTCCTCCCTTCTAGAACCCTCAGTTAGCATAATTTTTTCTAAAGTTATACTCTTACCATATGACCCAGCAATTACACTCCTAGTTATATGCCCATACAAAAACTACACTAATGTTCACAGCAGTGTTATTCATAAAAGCCAAAACATTGAATCAGTATAAATACCCATCAACTGACAAAAGGATAAACAAAATTTGGTGTGTCCAACAATGGATGGAACATTATTTGACAATAAATTAATGAAGTATTAATACATATTGTGATATGGATGAACAATGAAAATATTATTCTGAGTGAAAGAAGATAGTTACACAACACCACATATTATGGGACATCGTGAAATGTCAGAACAGACAATCTATGAAGACAGAAAGTAGACTAGTGGTTGCCTGGCACTGGGAGAGCATTGACTGCTAATGGATGCGGGGTTTGTTTTGGGAGTAGTACGAATATTCGAAAATTGATTGTGGTGATCGTTGCACAACTCAATACACTAAAAAACATTCAATGATATGGTTTAAATGGATGAATTGTGTGATGTGTGAATTACATAGCAATAAATCTGTTTTAAAAGTTCATTGACTCTGGGGTGCCTGGGTGGCTCAGATGGTTAAGTGTCTGCCTTCGGCTCAGGTCATGATCCCGGGGTCCTGGAATCGAGTCCCGCATCGGGTTCCCTGCTCAGTGCAGAGCCTGCTTCTCCCTCTCCCTCTGCCATTCCTTCTGCTTGTGCTCTTCTGTCTATCTCTCTGTCAAATAAATAAACAAATAAAATCTTAAAAAAAAAAAAGTTCATTGACTCTCTAATTGAAATGTTCAATGAGTGGAGTGGCAGAGTATTTAGCTTTTAAAACTTTTTGAATACTGCAGTTTCAAAAGCACAACCTGTAAACAATACGATACTAAGATTTATTTTAACAGAAGCAAAAGAGAAACTATGGAACATCAATAGTTTACAACATTTAACTCTAAATTATAGAATTATACTTTTTTTTTTTTTAAAGATTTTATTTATTTATTTGACAGAGAGACACAGCGAGAGAGGGAACACCAGCAGGGGAAGGGGGAGAGGGAGAAGCAGGCTCCCCGCCGAGCAGGGAGCCCCATGCGGGACTCGATCCCGGGACTCCAGGATCATGACCTGAGCCGAAGGCAGTCGCTTAACCAACTGAGCCACCCAGGTGCCCCTATAGAATTATACTTTTGACTATCTTGAATTGTGGGAATATTTTACTGGTAGAGCTCCAATATTTAATTGGATAAATTGATAGGCTGTACTGCAATTGTTCAAATAAAAGAAAATATAATCTGGCAGCATTTTGATTTGAATATTCAAAAGAATGATGAAAACACATCTTTAATGAGGTTTTTATTATAAAAGAACATTTGTTGAAAATTTAATTGAATTGCAGGCAAAAAATAATTAAAAAGAAGAAAAAAAAGATAATACCTACAATGACATTTTGGCAGGAATAGTTACAAATTTCAATTAAAAGAAAACACTACAAATGAAGTCATTATCCAAAAAGCCTAATTTGCTGTAAGCTTACAGAAAATATATTCCCTCAATCCAAAATATTATATTTTACAAAAAAGGATCAGTTTAACGTGTCAACAATTTGAAGTGTATTAACTGTCTAATGTAACTTTGTTTAAAACTACAGAAAATTAAAATTATGAAATTAAAATATTAGGTTATAGAATTTAAAAAATATAAGGGATGTGGTGTTTATGTCTGTATCTGTAACTATAGTGATGCATCTATCTATCTGGCTAAGAAACTAACTTAAGTAACTATGTACCAAGACAAATTATTCTCTTTATGTTCTTTAATGTTCATAAAAATCAATATAAACAAGGTGTTTAAAAATTATTTGATTTAATAGAATACATTGTCTTAATCTTTTAGAAAATATTTTTATTTTTTTAAAGATTTTATTTATTTATTTGTCAGAGAGAGAGAGCAACAACAGTTGGAGCGGCAGGCAGAGAGAGAAGCAGGCTCCCTGCTGTGCAAGGAGCCCAATGCGGGACTCGATCCCAGAATCCTGGGATCATGACCTGAGCCAAAGGCAGCCGCTTAACTGACTGAGCCACCTAGGCATCCCAGAAAATGTTTTTAAAAACAAAATTAAAAAAAATTATTTTAGTAAAAAAAGAGGGAGACAAACCAAGAAACAGGCTCTTCACTATAGAGAACACGCTGATGGTCACCAAAAGGGAGGGAGGTGGGGAGATGGGTGAAATAGGTGATGGGATTAAGGAGCGCACTTGTGTTGAGCACAGGATGAGATATGGAAGTGTTGAACCACAATATTGTACACCTGAAACTAATATAACACTGTATGTTAACTATATTGGAAATAAAATTAAAAATTTATATGTAAAAAATATTTTAAAGGGCCACCAATACAATAACAGTGTCTTATTAAAACATAAATCATTATTTTAAAAATCATTTAACTTTATTTTAGTGTGTCTATTCCAACTACCTCACGTGGCCACCTACTTGCTCTTCTGTGGCAGGAGCTAGAAGCTTTCCCTTTCTATGCCAGGTCCCACCCTTCCTAGAATCCCTGATAGATTGGTAGACACTAGGCTTTTCCTGTGACAAGAAAACTACAGCTATCGTACATGCAATCCCACAAAGTTTTCTATTTCAACATTTCTGTCCCTCTGTCTTATTTGTTTAATTTCGCTCATACAGAAGGGGCTTATGGTCCAAGGGTTACACTTCTCTGTGTTCCCTTGATCCAGTGAGGACTGTCACTGTGACAGTCCTGTCCCGTTAATTATCCCCTTTTAGACTACATTGCGTAGCCCTCATTTTCTCAACTGACTTCTTCAAACATGCCCAGTTTTCTTTATTAAAGACAAACAAAACAAAACAAAGAAATTCCACCTGTCCTTTGCCCAAGACGTTCCCTCTGTCATGCCAAGTACTCCTCCTTTCTATCATCATGGATCATCTACCATCTACCTCAGAGATTAACTTTAAGTATCTATGCTCTGCAAATCTTCACCTACCTTATTGCCATTATGAGTCTCCTGCAAATTGTCAAACTAAATAATGCTCCATTTTTTCAGTTTTCATGCTTTTCCCGGCTTCAATAATAAATTCTATTGCCTTCTCCACCCCTCATTTTTCCCGTTTTATTGAGATATAATTGACATTCAGCACTAGATAGGTTTAAGGTGCACAGCATACCAACTTGACATGTATATTGTGAAATGATCATCACAGTAAGTTGAGATAACATCCCTCATCTCATATAGATATAGAAAAATTTTTTTTAAATGTTTCTGCCTTGTGATGAGAACTCTTAGGATCTGCTCTCTCAGCAATTTCAAATGTAGCATATGACATTAACTGTAGTCACCATGCTTTACATTACATTTCAACACTTATATCTGGAAGTTTGAATCTTTTGATTCCCTTCATCCAATCCCCCCCTACCCTCAGCTCTGGTACCCACGAGTCTGATCTCTTTTTCTATGAGTTTGGGTGTTTCTTGTTTTGTTTTGTTTTGTTTTCCACTCTCTCCTTAAAACCTCCCCCACCCATAGTTCCCCCGCCCACCCAACATTATCCTGTGACTCCTCCCACCTCTCAGACCTCACCTTCCTCATTACCTTGATGGCACACCAACTTCTCCTCTTCCTTAAATGTAGCCATTGCCATAGCAGTATCGATTTTATAACTTTTCTCCTTATTCACTAGCAAAGGGATCTGGTTTTGTAATTAACTCATGGGCTTATATTTAACTCTTCATCTCCAGCTCTTAAAGCTTTTTTTTTG
This sequence comes from Leptonychotes weddellii, assembly GCF_054177405.1. Lineage (NCBI taxonomy): Eukaryota > Metazoa > Chordata > Mammalia > Carnivora > Phocidae > Leptonychotes > Leptonychotes weddellii. The sequence continues at coordinate 29,851 of NW_028026231.1, forward strand.
TTGGTGCCTCATTTCTTACTCCCTGCTTAACATCTTTTACCCATATATTCCACAATTGCCGTAATTCATCACCCCTGACACGAAGTCATTACACAGCTTGTATAACCAATTCCTTCTCACTTTCCTAATTCTGTGAACACTGGGATTTTCTTTAACCCCTTCTCCCTTTTTTTCTGTACTACTTAAGTGTTAAATTTTATCAAATCTACAGTATCACACAGCACCTAGCTGACTCAGTCAGTACAGCATGTGACTCTTGATCTGAGGGTGGTGAGTTTGAGCCCCATGTGTGGCATAGAGCTTACTTAAAAACAAAACAAAACAAAACAAAAAACAAAAACCTAATAAAAATAAATAAACTTTTAAAAAATCTACAAATCTCAAATCCATCTCCAGTGCCAACTCCCAATTTAAGGGCTGAGTTTCTCACCCAGACCTCTGTGCAGACCAGACATTACTATATTTAAAGGAATTTTTAACCTGGGGTAATAACAAATATACTTGCAATAACAATGGCTTGAGCATTTTAAACAGTTCTTTTGTTCTTTGAGTCATATTAATAGGAAGTAGGTAAAGTTTTTGAGAGGAAAATGTCAAAAGTCATGGATAAAGGGATCTACTGCTAAAATCTTTCTATGGATATGATGAAGTTCTCTTTTCTTCTAATTTATTTATTTATTTATTTATTTTTCAAAGACTTTATTTATTTATTTGAGACAGAGAGAATGAGATACAGAGAGCATGAGAGGGAGGAGGGTCAGAGGGAGAAGCAGATTCCCTGCCAAGCAGGGAGCCCGATGCGGGACTCGATCCCGGGACTCCAGGATCATGACCTGAGCCGAAGGCAGTCGCCTAACCAACTGAGCCACCCAGGCGCCCCTCTTTTCTTCTAATTTAAAATAAGCTTAATTATGACTTTTGGGTGTTTAAATTTCTTTCTTCTTTCCTCCAGATTTATTGAGATATATTTGCCATATAATATTGTGTAAGTTTAAGATGTACAATATGACAATTTGATATACATACATATTGCAAAATGATTACCACAATAAAGTCAGGTAAGACAGCCTCGCCTTACCTCATCTCACCTTTCCTCACCTCACTTCACTTCGCCTCACCTCACAAAGTAACCTTATTTTTGTGTGTGGTGAGAACATTTAAGATCTATTCTCTTAGCAGTTTTCAAGTATATAATACAGCATTGTTAATTCTGGTCACCATGCTGCACATTAGGTCCCCATGACTTATTCATGTTATAACTGGGAGTTATAACATTACCCATTTCCTCTACCCCTCAGCCCCTGGCAACCGCCTATCTATTTTTGTTTCTATGAGTTCAGCTTTTTTTAGATTCCATGTATAAGTGAGATCATACAGTATTTGTCTTTCTCTGTTGGACTATATCACTTAGCATTGTAACTCAAGGTCTATCCATGTATTAAATCATAATGAAGAGACATACCCACCAGTACTTTGATAGTGGACTTGGGAAGAATTAGGAAAATCACAGTATCAGGAGAAACCAAATGTATCATTGAATCCAAAAAATTAGGGAAAGCTTCACATAGAAAACAGCTGGGGATTTATGGTAAAACTTGCTGTGAAACATTAGTTTTTTTTGGTAGTTTTGTCTTTTAAGGTTGGTAGTAAATGAGAGTAGAAAGATATTACTTCTAAGAATAATAAATATTTTGCCAATGAAAGGTGTTCTTGGTTGGATGTTAAATTTGATACAGATGTTCTTGAAATGGGGCTGATGAGAATGTAGAGATTAAGAAGTCAGTGCAGGACTGGGTATTTACCCCAAAGATACAAAAGTAGGGATCCGAAGGGGTACGTGCACCCCGATGTTTATAGCAGCAATGTCTACAATAGCCAAACTGTGGAAAGAGCCAAGATGTCCATCGACAGATGACTGGATA